>NC_136500.1:49510329-49567829 GCF_053919585.1 Euprymna scolopes
CCAAAAGAATGTTCAATGCTTGCAGTTGGCGTTACCAAACAGATTTAGCAACCCCAAAAGAAAAGTGGAAAACAGCCGGTCGACAACAATAATAAGATTTATTGAAACACTTTAGTATTACGATAGTATGTGGGAAAAAAATTTGGTTAAAATAAAGTCCAATACCGGATATACGGGGAGAATATGGTTGAAAGTCTTTGATAGTCAAAAATAGCAGGTATGGCGACGGTATAGTTGTAGGCAAGGGATTTGGTTTTCGGTCAACGTAAAACGAACCAACTCGATTTCTCAATTTGGTGCCTTTTTTTATGCACTCGATTTTTGGCAGATGCGCTTTCTGGTTGGTTAGCCAATCAGGACTGTCGATCAATGATTTAACGCCACAACCACGAAGGAAGGGCAAAAGGAAACACCCCTCCTCCGTACGATTATATATGATTGGTCATTCTGGAGCAGTCCACGGCTAGTACCGTAAGTAATGGTTTGGGCTTCAATTTCTTTGACCGCTCCCTAGGCCTTGTGTCAAACTTTGCACTTTATGTCCTGATCAGATTGACAAAGCGAATCTCTATCGCTTCCCGGGGAGAGTTACTTGATTGAGGAACGTCCTGGGAACGCAACCAGCTCCCCAGGGGAATAAACGATATCCAACGATAGGCACATGGAAACATCACCACAACGGGTCGATATGTCGTCGGCTATAACCGGCTGACATAGGTTGTTTCTTGTCTTCATTGCGTCGTACAGGCATCTTTCCATCATCGGCATTAATAACATGCTGGAATTAAACGCTTATACAAAAATAGCGAACAAATGCATTTATATATATATATATATATATATATATATATATATATATATATATATATGATTTATTTAAGATTAAACAATGAAGAGCATATGTTTATAAAGACCAGTTGTTGAGACCAGACGCCTTCAGCTAAAACTGCTATGTCGCATCTGCCGACCCCCCGAATGCAAGCTTTAACTGTTTTTTAATAATAGAATTATCTTTAATTCTCTCTTTCTTTATTGAAAGAGGGGAAAAGGGCGTCAAAGAGAAAAATAGAGAAAGAAAGAGAGAGAGAGAAAGAGAGAGAGAGGAAGAAAGACATTCATACATAACGTTTAAACATTTAGTTCTTTCGGGTTTGACCTTTAAAATTCTAAGGTCTTGTATCGTTGTGACTTGGTTCAATATTATAAACAAACTGTCATTCTTGGCTTGAGTCATACCAGATTGATATATTCTAACAATTTCAAAATCACAAGCACCTGCTCAACACATCTGCACTTCGCAAGTACAGACAAGTTAGGCACAAGGTTCATAAATATAGAAGCCCTCGGCTCCCTCACAAGGAGCACTCTCCATTGTGCCACAAATGTTCGACATTTTTTTTTCATTTTATTAAAATCTAAAATTATTTTGTTTCTTACAACTCCGCAAAAGGTCGACAGTTCAACTCCGTTTGGCAAAAGGTCGACAGCTCAACTCCATTTGGCAAAAGGTTGACACTTTTTGTTATTTTCATTTTATTAAAATCTAAATGATTTTGTTTTGCTTCTGACAACTTCGTTATTGTTTCCTCACCGTGTCTGTATTTTGTGACCTTTATCTTTTTCTTTGTTTTCGCTGGTTTTAACAATCTGTTATTTAGTCAAATATAAATGATACAGTAATTAATTATTTGCACAATCAATTTACTTATCATTTTAACCTGCCTAATTAATTAAACATCTGATGAATTTCACCAGTCAACTCATGACACTGAAAACGGTAGTGCCATACGTGGATTTGCTTGGACTAAGGCTCTTAATAGATCGTTGTCAACATCCGATGACCGATCACTATGCTCATCATCTTCAAAACTCCTCGCTGCCACGAAATTTCTTAAATCATTATTGTCCTGTGCGTTTAGTAGTAATTCCTAAACGAAACGCTTTGTTGATATCGCGAGCTGTTTCAGCAGTTTTTCGGCCTAACTTGAATTAAAATAAGAAAATATTTTTAAATTTGGTTTTTTCCATCTTGTATTCAACGTTCTGAAGAGAAGCCATAATTGTTTTAAAGTGATTGTAATTCAAACGATTAAATAGAGAGAGAACGCTCTTTAAAATGATATATAAAGTAAAGGTATTATAACGAAAACTTATTTGAAAATACACCATTTAAAATAAAAACTGAAAATCCTGCAAAAACCTTCTTATCAACCTAATATATAAATAAAACATAGGTGTATGTATGTGTGTATGTGTGTCTGCGTTAAAATATTTAACCGATAAACTCCTAAACTACTGGTCACATAACACTGAAATTAACAGAAAATAGTAATCATGCACCAAGTATTGTTTATAACGAGTAAAATCTTTGTTTGGATGAATGAAATAACGTGCACAGAAGTATATCGGCAAGTTGAAATGCAAAATAGTTATTTCAACTTGCTGATAAATTTCTATTAATCATCGCATGGGAAAAGGTGTATAAAAATGATCGAAGCATTGTTTGCTTGTTCTTGTTCCCGGCATCCAATATTGCACCCAAATTAAAAGTAGAAAGAAAATACATGAGTAATAGATACTCATTTCTTCTTGGAACACTCCAAGATAACCAAAAAAACCCTGAAAGAACCGCTATGATAGCATGTGTGTTGGAGCAGCATGAAATTGATGTTGCAGCTCTTTCAGAACTTAGGTTTGTTGATACCGGGCGGTTAGACGAAGTTTAAGGTGGGTATACTTTTTTTTTTGTATAGTAAAAGCAAGTTCTAAAAGATGCGAATCTGACATCGGTTTTGTCATCAGAAATGATATTGCCAAAAGTCTTTACTCCCTTCCTGTTAATATAAAAGACTTGCGTCATTGTGCGTTGGAAAGTAGGAAGAGAAAAATATGAAGTTGGAAAAGAAAAATATGAAGTTGGAAAAAAAAGTATAAAGTTGCAAAATAAAAATATAAAGTTGGAAAATAAAAATATGAAGTTGGAAAAGAAAAATATAAAGTTGGAAAATAAAATTATAAAGTTGGAAAAGAAAAATATGAAGTTGGAAAAGAAAAATATGAAGTTGGAAAAGAAAAATATAAAGTTGGAAAATAAAAATATAAAGTTGGAAAATAAAAATATGAAGTTGGAAAATAAAAATATGAAGTTGGAAAAGAAAAATATAAAGTTGGAAAAGAAAAATATAAAGCTGGAAAATAAAAATATGAAGTTGGAAAATAAAAATATGAAGTTGGAAAAGAAAAATATGAAGTTGCAAAAGAAAAATATAAAGTTGGAAAATAAAAATATAAAGTTAGAAAAGAAAAATATGAAGTTGGAAAAGAAAATTACGAAGTTGGAAAAGAAAAATATGAAGTTGGAAAATAAAAATATGAAGTTGGAAAATAAAAATATGAAGTTGGAAAATAAAAATATGAAGTTGGAAAATAAAAATATAAAGTTAGAAAAGAATAATATGAAGTTGGAAAAGAAAATTACGAAGTTGGAAAAGAAAAATATGAAGTTGGAAAAGAAAAATATGAAGTTGGAAAAGAAAAATATGAAGTTGGAAAAGAAAAATATGAAGTTGGAAAATAAAAATATGAAGTTGGAAAATAAAATTATGAAGTTGGAAAATAAAGTATAAAGTTGGAAAATAAAAATATAAAGTTGGAAAAGAAAAATATGAAGTTGGAAAATAAAAATATAAAGTTGGAAAAGAAAAATATAAAGTTGGAAAAGAAAAATATTAAGTAGGAAAAGAAAAATATGAAGTGGAAAATAAAATTATGAAGTTGGAAAATAAAAAATATGAAGTTGGAAAATAAAAATATGAAGTTGGAAAATAAAAATATGAAGTTGGAAAATAAAAATATGAAGTTGGAAAATAAAAATATGAAGTTGGAAAAGAAAAATATGAAGTTGGAAAATAAAAATATGAAGTTGGAAAATAAAAATATGAAGTTGGAAAATAAAAATATGAAGTTGGAAAATAAAAATATGAAGTTGGAAAAGAAAAATATGAAGTTGGAAAATAAAAATATAAAGTTGGAAAATAAAAATATAAAGTTGGAAAATAAAAATATGAAGTTGGAAAATAAAAATATGAAGTTGGAAAATAAAAATATAAAGTTGGAAAATAAAATTATAAAGTTGGAAAATAAAAATATAAAGTTGGAAAATAAAAAATATGAAGTTGGAAAATAAAAATATGAAGTTTGAAAATAAAAATATGAAGTTGGAAAATAAAATTATAAAGTTGGAAAATAAAAATATGAAGTTGGAAAATAAAAATATGAAGTTGGAAAATAAAAATATGAAGTTGGAAAATAAAAATATGAAGTTGGAAAATAAAAATATGAAGTTGGAAAATAAAAATATGAAGTTGGAAAATAAAATTATAAAGTTGGAAAATAAAAATATGAAGTTGGAAAAGAAAAATATGAAGTTGGAAAATAAAAATATGAAGTTGGAAAATAAAAATATGAAGTTGGAAAATAAAAATATAAAGTTGGAAAATAAAAATATGAAGTTGGAAAATAAAAATATGAAGTTGGAAAATAAAAATATAAAGTTGGAAAATAAAATTATAAAGTTGGAAAATAAAAATATAAAGTTGGAAAGAAAAATATAAAGTTGGAAAATAAAAATATGAAGTTGGAAAAGAAAAATATGAAGTTGGAAAATAAAAATATGAAGTAGAAAAATAAAAATATGAAGTTGGAAAAGAAAAATATAAAGTTGGAAAATAAAAATATGAAGTAGGAAAAGAAAAATATGAAGTTGGAAAATAAAAATATAAAGTTGGAAAATAAAAATATAAAGTTGGAAAATAAAAATATGAAGTTGGAAAATAAAGTATCAAGTTGGAAAATAAAAATATAAAGTTGGAAAATAAAAATATGAAGTTGGAAAATAAAATTATAAAGTTGGAAAATAAGAATATAAAGTTAGAAAAGAAAAATATGAAGTTGGAAAAGAAAATTACGAAGTTGGAAAAGAAAAATATGAAGTTGGAAAATAAAAATATGAAGTTGGAAAATAAAAATATGAAGTTGGAAAATAAAAATATGAAGTTGGAAAATAAAAATATAAAGTTGGAAAATAAAAATATGATGTTGGAAAAGAAAAATATGAAGTTGGAAAAGAAAATTACGAAGTTGGAAAAGAAAAATATGAAGTTGGAAAAGAAAAATATGAAGTTGGAAAATAAAAATATGAAGTTGGAAAAGAAAAATATGATGTTGGAAAAGAAAAATATGAAGTTGGAAAATAAAAATATGAAGTTGGAAAATAAAATTATGAAGTTGGAAAATAAAGTATAAAGTTGGAAAATAAAAATATAAAGTTGGAAAATAAAAATATGAAGTTGGAAAAGAAAAATATAAAGTTGGAAAAGAAAAATATAAAGTTGGAAAAGAAAAATATGAAGTAGGAAAAGAAAAATATGAAGTGGAAAATAAAATTATGAAGTTGAAAAATAAAAATATGAAGTTGGAAAATAAAATTATGAAGTTGGAAAATAAAGTATAAAGTTGGAAAATAAAAATATAAAGTTGGAAAATAAAAATATGAAGTTGGAAAATAAAAATATGAAGTTGGAAAAGAAAAATATGCCACATTTTTTAGTTGCTATGGATCCACACTTGATGAGCTAAATAAGCTTTTATTCCTCTTTGCGTGAACAGATTAACAGATTAACAAGGTATATTTGCTCTTTATCTTAGCTGACTTCAATGCTAGTGTAGGTGGTGAGGTACAATCTTGGAGAAGCGTCATTGCTGCACACAGAATCGATAGAAGCAACTCAGATGGTTTTCTCTTATTGTTTATTTACAATGAGTCTTTTCTTTTGCTCACTAATACCGTGTTTCACCTACCAACAGCATGGAACGATAAATTTGTCACCTTAAAAAAACAACAACATTACAACTTTATTTTAAACTTTTATTGAAAAATATTCATTTCAGGTAACTTGATTATGTAGTACCGCTGATATCTATTCAATGCAACCGCCTTCAGCCTCAATCACCTCCTTGATACGGATCCGGAAGTGGCAGCTCAAGCGACGACGTGAGCAAGACAAATAATCGACCGATGGCGGCGATCAGGCGGGCTTTGGTGTTGAGGTGATGTTGGTGATGCTCTCGGCGTATTACCAAACGAAGTAGTCCAGCGGGTTCAGATCGAGGAGGAAGTGATCGGTGGGAGAAGGGTACAAAATCATAGCACTTCTTCTGAAGCCAAGCCTGGGTCTGTTTGGACTTGTTTGCCGGCACCGAATCATACTGCCCCACCCAGAATTAGTTTTCACTTAAATATACATTCATGTAATTATAACTAAAATAACGTGTTATCAGATTAGGAAACTCTGAAACCTAATTATTAGAGACTTAGGATATATACAATGTTAAACTAAAATTATACTTAAATAAGTAACAAGTTCGTAAAATGTTTATTGATACTAGATTGTCGAATGTTGAACTGATTAAAGTTTATGAAATGTAAAAATGAAAAATATTACTTTCAAAATAAATAATAATGATGATGATATTGATAATAAATAATATAAATAAATATATAAATAAATACATTAAAATTAAGGTAAATGTAAGTAACCAATTAATTTACAATTCAACATTAGTAGAAATGAAGTCTAACTTAATAACTTATGACTATCGATTGAAATAATTTTAATACTAACATTTTATATTGGACGGATAAGTGAATTAATTTATAATATAAATCGATTTAATTTTTAAATAATATTAAGTGAAAGACGTCAGAACTATAATAAAATTACTTATTAGTTGAATATGAATGACTATATATTGGGAATGTTTATAGTATGAATGTTAAAAAAATAAATATAAGAAAAGTCAGTATATCGTTAGATTTGATTAAAGGGAAGTAACTCTATCTCACTTTAATTAAATTAATTTTAAATATTTACAATTACGATAAAAAGGAGTTTTCAGAAAATTTTTAAGCTTAACCAAACGTAAGGATAGGTTTTGAATTGAATGATTCTAAGAAATATAACTGTAATAAAAATAAGCTTGATTATAATAGTCAACAGAACTGAATTATGTATGGTTTTCAATTCAAATCAATTGATTATTTATGATAACCGAAAAGATCAATCGTTTTTGTTTGTTTGTTTGTTTTTTGTAGTTTAGTTTAGTTTAATTATGATTAATGCAGATTTCATATTTATTATTATATTATATTGGACCCAACATATAGTAATGATTTAAAACGTCCGCCACAACCGAGAATCGAAACCAAAACGTTTAGCTTACGATTTACTTTTTCCTTTGACGTTAATGACTGTACTATGAAGACATGTTTGCTGCAACGCTAAAAATTAAAACATGAACCTATAGCTATTACGTTACGTATGCATATTCGTAATGCTGTCGTTCGACCTTCACCTGGAAAATTCCATTTTCTTTTTAAATTTTCACACTTTTGTACTGATTATCCTCGGATAAACACAAATACAGAGTTTTGCATCGGTTGGGATACACTTTATATGAAGTTTCATGTCTGTAGACCAAAAACTGGCCGAGGAGTTTGGTAGCAACATGTTTTTAACAAATATATATACGCATACATAAATATATATAGAAACAAGTTTATGTTTACTAAATCCTTTTTACGCAAATATTACGCAAGTATAAATCATTTAGAATATCTGCATATAATATAATTGCATGTAATAGTTAACTACAGATGATCATCCCATGAGAAAACCGAAAAAGTTAACAGGGAATTAATTAAAAGGAATGTTTAAAAGAATATGCAAATTAGCTAGATCTTTTTTAGATAAATGCAATTCCATGGCCTATGCATAACAAAGTTATATTTTCTTTTTAAATAAATAGAAAAGGTGTTTTTAATATAAATATCAATACACAAAAACTCAAATGTATATGAATATATATATATATATATATATATATACATAGTTCATTTTATTTAACTTATAAACAATATCGCATAAAAAGTGCTTATTACATATGCAAGGATTTTATAAGTAACATGATACAAACATCAGAAAAATCCCTACGCGGATCAATCTCCGTTGCGACGACGTTAACCGTCTCGTCAGACATTCAATAATTTTTATTATATATATATATATATATATATATATATATATATATATATATATATATATATATATATATATATATATATATATATATATATAATAAAAATTATTGCATATAAGCGACGCTCTTTGTGTAAACAAATCGAGCGGAGGTATTTCAGACGATATCAAAACATCGTTAAACTCACTACTCGTTCAAGCAGCCGCCAATAGCGTAATGGTTAGGAGCCTTGACTGCCGTACAAACGGTCGGGTTTCAATCCTGGCTTGAGGTAGTTGCCTGTCAAGCCGCACTGTATGTGGATGACTATATATATATATATATATATATATATATATATATATATATATATATATATATATATATATATTGCGACAGGAGTGAAACTCCTCCAGTCACTGAGCGTTCATATGCCCGAATATGACTTTTCAGTTCTGCCAGCGACTTACATACCCTTAAGCAGACATGACATCGATGGCGGTCATTGGTTTGAATGAAACCAACAGCAACGGGATTTTTATCGTCGTTAACTTCCACGTGATTAACAAGCCCTGTCCTGGACAACAGAGCCCGGTTTTTAGTGTTTCCTACATGCTCTCTTGAACTTCGCTCGGTTTATCTTGGCTGCCTCAAAGTGTTCTGAGTCCCTGTATATCAGTGCCCTTTACTGATTGCGATAAAACGCCATAGACTCCCACCTGTCAACAGAGACATTAAAGCCCACCAAACTTTCTTTGATGCCATCTCGAAAACGTTTTTATATATAATCAATAAGTAAAAATTAAGTTTATAAGTAAAAAGCTTTTGTAAAGAGAATATAAATATAAATATTTGTATAGTAATTCCAACCAAATAAAAAAGATCAATACAAACAAAAATAGAGCTTTTCATTAAAAAAAAACACAATTAAAAACTGTAAATTATAATAAATTATCAAGGTTTGACAGGATACTTAAAATTAAATATTAAGAATTCCTTAATCCAGGACTTTCAAAAAATTATTATAACGATGCTGTGAATTTTCTGATACTAAGGCCTATTGAAACTGCATTAAATGAAAATTAATCATAAATGCAAAAATCAGTATAAAAAAGGCGAATTGGTCATAAGATTCAATGTTTTCATAAGAATTAGTCATGGTTGTAATAGGCAATAGTAACTAAATTAAAATTTTAAAATCGAATTATTTGTCAAAAATTTTTAAAGCGCTAAAGCTTTTTTTTTCAGTTAAAAACGGGGGAACTGGTATAAAAAGCTTTTATAACCAGCAAAAAAATTCGGACGTAAAGAAAGGTTGTGTCATTTTGACTCAGAAAGAGGTTCACTAAAATGCGTAGGAGTTTTTACTTTCAATTCAGCCGAAGTAAAAAAAAGAAGAGCAGGAAACGTGATTTCGGAATACAGTATTAATGCCGGTGTCCCTCAGGGATCCATACTGGGCCCAACTCTTTTCCTGATCTATATTAATGATCTTCCAAATCACCTCCTTACATCATTTGTAGACATCTATGCTGACGACACTACCATTTATGGTAGCACATCTAAGACAATAAACGACCAAGTTCTCTCCAATTCTCTCTCCTCTGATCTTGAGCACGTAGTACAATGGGAAAAGGAGTGGCTGGTTACTTTTAATGCATCTAAAACCAAGCTTTTCTCTTTACATCATCAACATTCTGACCCACATCTGACATCAATTGAAATGAATGGCTCTCGTCTTCAGGAGGCCTCAAGTTTTGACAAGCTTCTTGGCTTGACCATTACTCCTGATCTTAAATGGAACACGTACATCAAATCTGTTGCCAAGGCCGCTGGAAAAATGGTGGGATCTTTCTATCGATCCTGTAGATATCTCACTGCTGATGCTATTCTCTATCTATATAAGAGCCAGGTACGTCCAAGGATGGAATACTGTTGCCACATCTGGGCAGGAGCTACTAGAAAGGACTTGTCCTGCCTTGATAGAGTTCAAAATAGACTTCGTAGCCTCGTAGGAGATGTCCTTTTCTCTTCCTTGCAACCTCTATCTCACAGAAGAGATGTTGCGAGTTTGTCTCTGATGTATCGTTATTTTCATGGAAAGTGTTCGACTGAGCTTCAATCTATGGTCCCCCCTCGCCAAACTTTCACAAGAAACACTCGTGTAGCTGTAAACACTATCAAAAATTCACCCCCCTCTTTATCTGTGCCTAAACCTAAACGTAGATTCCATGAACAGAGCTTCTTTCTTAGAACTGCACGACTGTGGAATTGTCTTCCGTTTTCCTGCTTTCCGGCTGACTACAATATGGTTGTCTTTAAGTCTAACGTAAATAAGTTCTTGATGAGCCGTTCCATATAAGTTATCAAATTTACCAAATTTTCATTACTAATGATTACTATATTGTCCAATTTCTAATGTACACTCTTTAACCCTTATCCTTGAGTGGCCTCTTGGCCTTGATAATGTGGTGATGCCTATGTAAAAAAAAAATTGATTGAATAATACTGACGATAATATAGACATAATCTTAACATCAATAATAATAATAATAATAATAATAATAATAATAATAATAATAATAATAGTGTTATACCTTGATAATAATAATAACAACAAAAAGAAACTAATAGTAATAATAATAATAATAATAATAATAATAATAATAATAATCATTGTAATATATCAGCTATAAGTAATTATAATAATAATTTTAGCCGTATTTGCAATATAATTATAACTAAATCATCTGATTAGAAAGTATAGAATTTAGTTATTAAATCTTATTATAATATTTGGGAAAATCTAGAAAGTTATCTTCAAATTATAATTAAATGTACAAATGATTTTATATACATTGTTTTTTTTCTGTCCCCATTCCTAGTTTCTTTACTTTTTTTCTTCTCTCATCTTCTCTTCTTTATTTTATTGTCTATAATTTTCTTAGTGACCTTTTTGCTATTACTTACTGTTATACCATCCTTCCTTGAACAGAGAAATTTACACCGATTAGCACTATAAATAGCGCTAGTAATTCCAACACCAGTGAGAGAGATGCGACTGCACTTCAACTGCTAGCGGAGTGCCCAGCAGATATACACGCTTTCCTATCTTTGTACATTATTGTTAATACACTTGTTCCTTGACCGAACCTCGACTTGATTGTTCTTATTTTCACTGTTGTTCCACGACACAATACTTACTTATATACTCTATACGGCATAATTAAGTTGACACACCAGTTCCCGTCAGATCACCGAAGTGAAGCAACGTTGGTACAGAAGTGGTGACCAATTTGGGAATTCCAGGCGCTGTATGTAAGAGGAGGTCGACACCTTCCTGCAGGAGCTGCATAAACCTAACATCGTTATCTCTCCTAACGGGATATACATACGACTGGGGACCGCTTGTGAATTTGTGGAACTTACTCTTTCGAAGGAAGCCCGTTAAACCGTGGCCTTCGTTATAAAGATGGCCGACCAGCTGAAAAAATGACGTCATCGCCGAGGTCCCAACAAGCAAGATATGTGGAACTCTTAGACTGTCAATAATGAACAGTAATTTTTACAGACAGCGTTACAAAACTTCAAAATTGGATTAAAATAAAGAAATAAAGAAAGAACACGATGATTTATACTGAAACTCATCTAATATTAATAATAAAAAAATAATTAAAAAAAACACAAGTTGTTTGTTTAAGTATTATAAGCAATTGAATATTTCGTTGTATTATAGATTTTAAAGATTAGAATGTGTTCTTTAATTACTTATAAATTACATTTTAAAAAAGTGAAGGAACACGATTTGATTTGTAGTAAACTTGAAGTTTATTTAATATAATTAAATGAAAATTATGCATGTAAGATTATGAATATTTGAAGCAGAACACAAGCAAAACATTTGATATGAGTTAAGACAATAAACAAATATTAAAATTAAACTATTTTTTAAATTAAAATGAATATTTTTTTAATCAAAATGAACAATATTTTTTAAATTAAAATGAATTTTTTTAATCGAAATGAATATTTTTTAATCAAAATAAACAATATTTTTTTTTAAATCAAAATGAATATTTTTTAATCAAAATGAACCACAATCAAAAAAACAATATTTTTAAAAATCGAAATGAATTTTTTTTTAAATCGAAATGAATATTTTTTTAAATCATATGAACAATATTTTTTTAAATCAAAACTGAAAAACGAACGATGAATTAGTTTAACTGAAAAACGAACGATGGATTAGTTTAACTGAAAAACGAACGATGAATTAGTTTAACTGAAAAACGAACGATGAATTAATTTTAACTGAAAAACGAACGATGAATTAGTTTAACTGAAAAACGAACAATAAATTAGTTTAACTGAAGAACAAACGATAAGTTAAAATTGAAATCAAACAAATAATGTTAGTATAAACAAAGTTACTAATGCAAAAATATTTCAAATATTAAATACATCAGACATTATAAAAATCCGTTGTGGAATTTAATTAAAAGTTTGAATTTTTCTGAATTTTTTTTTTTTATTAATGTTGTCATTCTCCTTGCGACAAAAATTATTTATGAGGAAATTCTAAGAACTCCATATGAGCATTTTTTCAATTTGTTGTATAGGGTGACCCTCATCACAAGAGTCAACATTAAATAAAAGATGTTGATCAGCCAAAATATTTAAGGTTATATACATGGCTAATTTTCTTTGATGAATAGAATGAAAGAAAGAATCGCATTTGGTAAGTTTATTTATGACTATATAATTATATAACACAAAATTATTAGTTGTATCATTTGGGTATAACAGAGAACCTCTGTTAATACCCTGAAAGTAGCTGTTTATTTCAGCGGGTTTGTATTACTGTACACATAGATTCGAAAAAGTTGTCAAAAAACAAATATATAACAAATAAATGTTATCAAAGGCAAGATAAGTTACTTTTCTACCAAACTGGATATATTTTTTGTGTTTTTATTCAATGTAACATATTTATTCAGCTCGAAAAACATACAGTGTTTACCGATGTATTGGAAAATTCAAGATGGCGTCTGATTCTCTCTTTAACACGGTAAGTTAAGGAAAAGATGTTATAAATAAAAAAAACTATACAAAATACTATTAAAAACCCGCCGAATATATGTCAAGCTATGTCACGGTAACATATATTGAGCGAGTTTTTAATAGTATTTTATCTGGGTTTTTATTTATAACACCTTTCCCAAAATTACAAACCCGCCGAATATATGTCAAGCTATGTCACGGTAACATATATTGAGCGAGTTTTTAATAGTATTTTATCTGGGTTTTTATTTATAACACCTTTCCCAAAATTACATGACAAAAAAACGATAAGATAGAAAAATAATTATTAATGAACTTTTTTTTGTTGTTGTTGACTAAAATAGTCATAAACAGTTTTTGGTAAATATGAAGAATTACTTCACCTTGGAAAATTCCTTTATAATTCCTAATTTTATAGATTTTTGAGGTCGCTGTAAACGAAAATAACATTTAAAATTAAGGCAAACGAGTAGTTTCCAAGAAATGTTAGTTAAAAAAGTGGGGGATCACTTTTCTATAATAATTTAACGTAAACTGACCATCCAATTTGTGGCCACTATTTATCCTCAGAAAATCCTTTAAAATTCCAGGAAACAAGTAGTTTTTTTTTAATAAGATATCTTAGAAAATATTCGTTTGCCTTAATTTTAAATGTTATTTTCGTTTTCAGCGCACCCGAAAACTTATAAAAGTGGTAATTTTAAAGGAATTCTCGAAGGTGGAGTTATTCTTCATATTTAACCATTTTTTTAAAACATTAATAAATTCATGAAGTATTGCTCAGAAAAAAATTAAAAATCATGTTTCTTATTTAAGATTATTTCACCACATAACAAAAATAACATGCAAAATCATTTTATTATATCCATATTTTCAGTTTGTTAAAATACGTTAATAATATGAACTATAACACCACGAGTGAATATATATATATATATATATATATATATATATATATATATATATATATATATATATATAAGTATTTTGAAATTTTATCTTTCTAGCTTTAAAAACAAGTTTAAAAATTTTATCAGCCGGCATAATTTATTTTTAAATATTGAAAAATTTCAAGAAAATTAATTTTTGCCAGATTTTTAAAACGTGTGTCAACAGCTTAAAAATCGTCTCTTCAAAAGAACGTGTTTTAAAGAGTCGATAATGTAAATGCAAATGTCTCGTATTTTCATTAGTTTTGTATGCTGTAAAAAAAATTTTTTAATATTAGCAATTTATTTGAAGCTTCTTCTTTTGAATGGTAAAAAACTTAGGATGATAATCTTGAATTAAATTATAGTTACATCGTGTTAAATACAGGGGGGGCACATTAAAACTTACTTTGCTGAATGGAGATGGTGTAAAATATTTTCTTTTTACTGCATTAATCCATAGACAAGATAATTCTTTATCTTTCGGAAATGAAAATACTGTAACTTTCGGTCCTTTACGATAATTTCCTCTGCAATTTGGAACGATGCACCTTGAACACATTTTAATAAAAAAAGATATATTACAATACGTTACGATATCTACCAGTGAATACCGGTGTCAAGCAACCAACTGTTAAGGGACTATCCGTGATGACGTCAGCAGATTAAATTAGTTTTGCCCACCGGCCATCTTGTCTTTTAAGACGGTCTTGGTTAAACCCGAATAGGGTTAGTTCCGTTTCGCACACACGCACACACACACATTTATATACTGCCCTTTCAATTTTTTAATATATTTTTACCTTCCTATTCTCGTATGCGTAATTCCTTCTTTCAAATTATATTTTTATTCGCGTGTTACATATCTTCTTTTATATATATTAATATATACTTCCTGCATTACCAATCTAAATGTCCTTAAGGCAGCTTTCATCTATATCTTATATTTTTTATAATACTGGCTCTTCTCCTCTTCTGATGAGAAGCATTTAGCTTCGAATTGACATGGCCTAAAGAGGTTTTCTTATCATATTCTTTTTTAACAGTCATCTCTGCGCGCATACGTCATACACTGAATAAGGCGGGCGAAGTCACGGTTGTAGCCTTTGATTTATCCAAGACCTTTGACAAATTCTGGCACGAAAGGCTACTTATGAAAATTAACTGGACGAATACAAAATAAAATTACATCTTTCTTAGACAATAGGACCATTCAGATTATTATTGATGGATCTCCATCCAAAGAGCATGCTATAAATGCGAGTGTCTCAAGGTTCGATCATTGGATTACTATTATTTCTGGTATTCATTAACAAACGTTTTGATAATGTTGTGTCCGAGATGGGTATATTTGCTGATGATACATACAACCCTCTATAACATGCATGCGGAAAGAACGGATGTACACAAATCTAAGAAAATTGCAGAATCTTTAGAAAATGACCTCCAGTCAGTAGTGGAATGGGTCGTAAATGGATAACTTTTAATGCTAGTAAGAATAAGATGCTCTCCTTTAACAATTACAAGGAACCTCTCCATCCACTGATATCCATGACAAAAACATCCTACTTAAATATTCCTTCTTTCAAACTACTTGGCTTTACATACACAGTAAATATGAACTGGAGCAAATACATTGAAGATATTGCGAGGGCTGCTGCAAAAGTACGTGGGTTCCTTCTATCGTACTAGAAGACTACTCACACCCGAGAGTATCCTATACCTCTACAAAGCCACTATTCGCCCATGCATAAAGTGTTTTGTCACATCTGGGTTGGTGCATCTAGCACTTGTCTCTCCCTCTTGGTTAGGGTCCAAAAAATATTCTTAAATCTAATAGATCCCACTATGTCAACTAACCCTAACGCCATATCCTGTTGCCGCAACGTTGCATCACTGTGCCTGTTTTACAAATATTTTAATGGAATGTGCTCTGATGAACTCATTGTACTTGTGCCTTCTCGACGTATATATCCTCGACAAATTCGCTTACTAACAAAATCACACCCCTTCACTGTCGATGTCTCTAAATGCCAGAAAGCTTTCTTCTTTAATAGTTTCTTCCCTTGAACATCTAGACTTTGGAATTCCCTTCCTGCCACCTGCTTCCCTGACTGTACTGATATGCAGAAGTTTAAATGTAATGTAAACCAACATCTTGTTAATCTTTCCTAGACACAATCTCAAATAGTAGCCTATTACACCCAAGTGAGTTAATAAAAGAAATTAAAAATTTATTGATTCCATGATATAATAAAGTTATATGTAATTTTTATTCCTAATTTTTTATTTAATATATTTTAGTTTTCCTCTTAACAGTGTTGAGCTTTCTCTACTGTGATAAGTTTGTTTTGTTAAAGCTATTTTCTTTGTTAGCTTCGTTATTCATATAATATATATATATATATATATATATATATATATATATATATATATATACATATATATATTATATATATATATTGTTTGTTTTCATGATCATGTTGGAATAACACTTGTCTTCATAACATAACATAAGAGGTTATTTATTTTAAGCGGGGATTGGCATGTCAAGAACACCCACACGCCTTTTGCCGCTTGTCTCTTGGGAGGACGGTGGGAAGGCTTTTGAAAATTAAGTTATTGAAAGAATGGTCCTGCTTAATTTTACTTCCTACTAAAAAGGCTTATTTACGTGGTTATCCAAAAGTAATTGGTTTCATTGAATACAATTCACATCAAAACTGTATGCAATAATGTCTAAGATAAAATAAAGCTCTTATGTTACCTAATTGTTTTTTAATGACGATGGAATCAAGCAAGCTTTTATGTTTCTCCGTGGTGTCCAATGATATGGAATCAAGCCTTTATTTTGTCTAAAGTTGTCTCCTAAATTCAAGCCACTTCGTTGCCTAAGAATTAGTGATAAAACGATTCCAATTTTTTTTTCCGATTCTAATGCAACTACTTACTCTATTTTAAATTCCCGACTCCGATACATTTACAGGTTCTGATTTTTTTCCTCTAAATATTTAATTATGCATTATCTTTTTTTATTTTCGAATCACTGTAAAACCTCTGATAAATATCCGCATATATTTTTGCAAACGTAAGTAAATGGTCAAAAGTAATCTCACAGAGCAAAATAATTGCTTAATGTCTCGAAAATAAGAACTTATTTTTAATAAATTCATATGTAAAACTAACCTCTTACTCTAAATTCGTAAATTAATCAGTCATTTATTTTGCTTTCGTTTTTTACTTGAAATTTTCCAGGGTAATCTCCTTAAAAACTAGAATCTCAAATGTGAAGAGGTGTTTTAGCTAACGGTGTTAATCTACAGCAATAATAACGCTTATAAGTTCATATATAGTGAAATAATCTTTTTAATTTCCGCAAAAATGCATTCAAATGTAAGTTTAAATAAGCAACAAAAATATTTTTCATAAAATGCATTTTATATCTCTTTAAAATTGTTTTTAAAACACTTACATTTTATTCTTGAAAATGTTTATAGTTTTCATGTGTCTTGTCAGTGGAAGAGAAATATAACTATATAGCCAAATGGTTGCAATAAACCAAGAATCATTTTTATTACACGGTTTTATTGTCTTCTATCTGCATGTAATCACATTTTTTATACAGTAGAACCCCGGAATATGGTGGCCCTAGGATACAGGTTTTTCAGGTTACGATGCTGAATAGGATGTTTTTCCTGCCCTGGTTACGGTATTTTCACCGCTTTATGATGTTATTTATAATGTTATTTGATTATGTACATATGTATTATATAATGTACTGTATTTTGTTACTATTTTTAATGCTGTATCCCGGGGTTCTGTTATCTTACAACTAGACATAGAAAATCAGACTCAAAGAATTGACGCCGTTTTCACATCGAGACATCTTTTAATTTAGGAATTCATTTATACCTAAATTATATCAGGATAATATCTAAAAAAAAATTTTACAATTTTTTTGTTTTTTTCTTTTTCTTACTTACTAAGCAAGGTGTATTGCCATTTGGAACGTACACGTGGGGATCCTGTCTAGCAAAGGATTGAGGGAAGTTGAGAAGCGAGACGTCTATTCATGTTACATTTAAACTTCTGTATGTTAGCAGAGTTAGGGAAGAAGGAAACAGTGGGTGCGTTACAATTTCCAGCAGCCCGAAAGACGAAACTATTAAAGTAGCAGAATTTTGCTGATTACTCGAGAGTATGTACATTGAGGGGACACAAGTGCTGTGAACCCATTAGAGCACATTCTATTAAAGTACATGTTAAACAAGCATAATATTTCGGCGATGAGATGAGACAGGGGCTGAAGATTGGCCGATAGTGTGGAATCTATTAGATTTGAGACATTTTTTCAAACCTGTCAAAGAGTGAAAGACTATTGCAGATGCTCCAACATTCCAGAAGTGAAAACAATACTCCATGCATTGGCAAATCGTAGCTTTATTGTGAGTATTTTTTGGACGATATAGAGAGCCCATCTTCTTTGCAGCAGCCTTGGCAATGTCTTAAATGTATTTGTTCGAATTCATGTTGCCATGTGAATGTTAAGCTGAGATGTTTGAAAAATGGGCATCATGACAATCCGTGGTTAGGAAAGTTTTTGTAGTTGTTAAAGGAAATGGGCCTAATCTTAATATAATTAAATGAGCCTAATCTTAATATAATTAAATGGGCCTAATCTTAGTATAATTAAATGGGCCTAATCTTAGTATAATTAAATGGGCCTAATCTTAATATAATTAAATGACCCTAATCTTAGTATAATTAAATAGGCCTAATCTTAGTATAATTAAATGGGCCTAATCTTAGTTTAATTAAATGGGCCTAATCTTAATATAATTAAATGGGCCTAATCTTAGTATAATTAAATGCTACCATCCATTTACGGTCCCATTCCACTATCGACTGACGGTCGTTTTCTGGAGCTTTTGCTATTGCTTTGAATATGTGTGCATTCGTTTTATCTTCGTATCTATTATAGAGCGTTGCGTCATCTGCAAATATACCTATCTGAGACAATTCTATCAGAGAGATTATTTATGAATATCAGTTATAATAAATATCCAATGATCGACCCCTGTGGTACATCTGCATTAATATTATATTGTTTAGACATATGGCCATCGAAAACAGCTTGGGTATTTCTCTTGTCTGGGAAGGATCTCTGGTTGTGCTGAGTAATAGTCCAGAAATATCATAAGATTTAATTTTCCTAAGAATTCCTTTATGCCAAACTTTGCCAAACGCCTTCGATATAGCAAGAACTACAGCTCTAGCTTCCTATGTCTTCTCGGGTACATGGTATATGCGTTCAGATATGACGGCTTAAATAGGTGCAATAGAGCAGGCTAATCTAAATCCATACTGTTGATTAAAGAGAAACTTAGCATTTACAAAATGGTGGACTAGTGCGTTATTGATTAATAAGTAAAATATTTTACTGAAGACAGGCAGGAGAATGATGGGGCAATAATTGAGTTCTTACGCCAATATTCTTGAATACTGGTACAACAGAAGCAATTTTCTAGCTATCAGGGAAGTAAGACTCAGCTAGTTATTTGCTAAAAGGTTTGGAGAGGAGTGATTGTAGAGGACAAGCTAGCTCAGCGGAGTATTTCTTAATTCGTATGATAGAAATGAGATCGTCCACACGCTTTGGAAGTGTCTAGGTTTTTATGATATTATGGACATGAGAAGGTGTCACTTTTTATTTATGATTGTGGCTTCTGTCTGAAAAGGGAAATTTTGGAGGGGGTGGTTGTAGGGATCTAAAGTGGAGTTAGACGCAAACCGCCGGGCAAATTATATTTTTGTTTGTTGTGCTCTTTAAGGATTTACATTTTGATTAACCTGTTTGAAATCCAGATCATTCCAAATTGTTTAGGCTGATAACTAACAGCAAATGGAGGTAGTTAGGAATCCTTGCTAGAAGGCGAAATCTGATTGACATTTTACCAGGTCATAATAAAAAAGACCGAACTGCATTGTAGTTTCTTACGAAACTTTTCCACCAACACTTGCCAATAAATGTCGGGGCATTCTCAAGTGTTGCGCGTGGATTTGTGTCCATTCCGATATTTCTGGTGTAGTTAATTGGATCTATTAGTTCAATTCTAACGTTTTGGTCTTAATTTCACTTATTTATGAATTTATCACCGTTAGTTTAAAGACTACCATGATGTGAAGTGATTTTACTTTATTTTGCTTGTTGTTATTGTGAAATATTATCATCTTTCGTTCATTCTTTTAGCTCTTTATGTCATGTGGCCCCATGCCTTGTCTAGGGCAGCTTTTATTAGAACAATAAAGCCTAGCTGCAGGTACACACAAAAAGAAAAAGTTTGTAGCTAGACAAGTTTTACTTTTATTTTGGTTCAGTTTGTTATCTAAGGTCAACAAACCCTTCATTTCTCAATACATTTCTCAAGAGTTACATTTATATCGGAAATTACTTTAAAGGATCAACGTAATCCTCTTATTTTCTTTATTTTGGAGGCAGTACAGTTGGAAAACAAGAACCCGGAAAGGAGTTCCAGAGTCTAGCAGTTCTGGGAAAGAAACTATTCAAGTAGAAGGCCTTCTTACGTCTATGGTCTCTACTGTTTAGGGGAAGGGGGGATTTTGCTGATTCTCGGGTTTGTCGGGAGTACAAGGGTTTGTAGTTCGTCAGAGCATCCACCATTAAAATAGTGTCATTTACACACCATAATGCCATTTACTTTTGAATTACTTTCACATTTTCATTTACTTCCTAGCTAATATTTTCACAGTAATTCCGGTTAGAAGGACAGGGGACAGTTTACAAAATGCATAATATGAGCGAAAGGAATTATAGACTTATTTTAAAGTCTTGTTCAATTAAAAATTATTCGTAGTATTTTAATTTAGCACTAAACGAATTAAAGGTGATTTCCTATTTTCTACTTTGTAAGTGCAATTTGAAATGGACACTTTGAGATGTACACTGCGAATTTGAATCCCTATTATGTGTTAGCAAACTTGAATTTTCTATACAATATTCTTCGAATTTGTGCCCCATTTTTATGTTGGCTTTTTTTTTCAGCTTCAAGTTTCGAATTCCGTTTGAAAAGAGACATCTTAAATAAGACATTTCACGCAGCGAAAGTTTTTAAAATCATTTTGGTACAAAGAATAGTTGAGAGTTTTCAGACGCCACGTTCATGATGCACGGAATTCCATGAGTTGATTTTGGCGGCAATTTGTCATTCGAAAGAGGTTGGATACAGATGATAGGCATGTCGCTTTTTTCTGGGGTCAAAGGGTTATTTTTGTTTTCCTTTGTTTGAATTTTTGTTTGATAGACGAGTCGGACTTATGCCTAGAGCTCGCAAAGATCGTGCCTCAAGATTGTCGAAGTATTCCTCGTTTTATCGCAGCTATTCGTTAACGACACTGCAAATAGCAAAGATCCTCAGTGGCGATGGAGAGTCGGGAAAGCTTTGGACCACGAATACACAAAGGAATGGCACAAAAGTAACGTTGCCACTTCCTTTCTATTGGTTTGCGTTTTCGTGCAAAACACATCATTGGTTTCCACACGCAGAGGCAGGGATTGGATTTATTTGCTTCCCCACTGAGCAAATTAGGCACAAGGCCGTTTTTTAATATGGAGAGTGAGGGGGAAATGGAGACCAGCTCCCCGGGGAGTAGGGGAGCTGGATAGTGACAATTGGTATGAAGGGTTTCCCCTACATTGACCAATAACTGATTGCCATAAGGGCAATGGTCTTTACTTGAACTTTGGTGCCCATCCCCGCAGACGGGGGGGGGGGCAAAGCGGTTGACGGCGTCTGATACCGATTTTTCTTTTACTTTTAGTAAATACTTTTTAGCCGAGTAGCTCTAGCTCTACAACGTTGCAACAGTGGGGAACAGTCGGACTTTTGGGAAGATGTTGGCGATGCTTTTGTTGAGATAACTTTTCGCTAGTTGATGGAGCTTATCTGTTGAGAAGAGGCTTCTATCTTGATGAGAGTATATTTTCTATAAATGTTTTGGTCGTCACCTACTATTAAAACACAAAAAAAACGGTGTAAAAAAATAAATATCTTTTACGTTTCTAACTTTTTTAAAATGCAGATTGATTATACGTATTATCTGGATTCTTCGGACTGCTGTTCTCATGTTGAGTGTCATTTTCGCAACGTTTCAGTCGGTGTAAGCTTCGACCTTCTTCAGGTTTATCTTGTCGAACTCGGCAATGTTTCTATCAAACTTGAGAATCTGAATAGAATCCTCAGTGTGGACGACCGAAAGATACAATTACGAATTACTTAGGACCTTTGTCCAGTCATTGTTGATGGAACGAGAGCAAGCTACCTACGTGAAGTAAATAAGGGGTTCTGTTTGAAATTACGTTCAGATTCGCAACTTCGACAGAAACATTCCTGAGTTCGACAAAATACAACTGAAGAAGGCCGGTGGTTACATCGATCGAAACGTTGTGAAAATGACACTCAAGATTAGAATATTAATCGGAAGATTCCAAATAATACGTAGATATTTTTATAATACACAAGCATTAATAAATTAATTAGACATCCTTGTTATCAATGATTATGAAGACTGTAGTCAAAAGGTTCTGATGAATCTAGGCAAGATAATATTGATAATTTTACTTCGCTGGTAAATTGAACAATCACTTGATTGACAGTGAGAAGTGGAATACCAAGGTTGCGGCGAATTGACGCTGATTAAGTCCACCTTCCTATTAACCTATAATATGGCTCCTCTATAACTATACTATATTTAAATTGTGATCTATGACATATATTTATGCCAATTAATATAAGATAATATCCGGTATAATCATCTTGACACATCGGTTTCCGTTTAATCATCGATATTAAGCGATTGTGCCTCAAGATCACTGCTATATAATGTGATCATTTCGGAATACCAGATAGTGTATGTGCTCTCTCAAGTAGTCCTGGATTCTCTTTGCTATTGAAATCAAGCAGTACTAATTCACGAGATGGGTGGTTGGGATTGCGCAACTCTTGCTTCACACTTTCACGCACAGCGACCCTTACAAGAGATCTCCATTGTTTTTCACGACTGTACAGATGTCATCATTAATATAAAATAAGTATTGCTTTGTATGTTTGCGAGTGCTGGCCGCAGCAGAAATTTTAATTACGTATGAATTATTTTTGTGGAAGATCTATTTAAATTTTATGTCTGTTTACTTAACATACACTGTTGTCGTTGTCGTGAAGATAGAATAGTAAGGTTACATGACTGCCGGTGGATACGTGTTCGCCGTCGTATTGCACAGTGGCTAACATTTATATCTATTAAATTATCACGCTTTTAGTTCTCAATTTTCTTTGTATCTTATATTAAAATATGCTTGTACTTTTCAAATACGTGATATATATATATATATATATATATATATATATATATATATATATATATATATATATATGTGTGTGTGTGTGTGTGTGTGTGTGTACATACTGATCGAAATACTGATAGAACACAGCAAAGAATATAATTCATTTATATTTATTTTATTTAACTCTACTGTTTCTTATATTTGTATCGTTTTTCACAGCCGGACAGTTCTTAGAAAGACACTCTTCTCATGGATGTTCTGCCTAGGTTCAGCTGTAACATAATTGATACCTTTCAACACTTATGACCCATGCGTTGTATGCAGACAGTCGCAAGGAAACAAAGACAATGAAAAATTCGACTCACTTGTTCAGTTGTAATACAGACATTTATTTACATGTACTTCCAGAATCATACCTTGTCTCTTGCTCAAAAACTTCTCGTACTCCAATGTGCTTAATAAGATTCTGTGGTGTCGAACGCGTTGTACTTTTCGGTCATGTTTAGTACATGTCTTTCCCTGTCCTTCTTGGACAACGTTTTTCTTTTTTTATAACCTTTTTCTGTCCTTTTTCATCTCTGTGACGTCACCTCACACACGGCTCGGTCATTGGCATACGTTGCTTGTCATACAGATGCCGCTCCTATTGCTGCTGTCAAACACACGTTCGCGCTCTGTTACACTAGTAAGCTGAAGAAGAAAGAAAAATTCCTTATAGAGGTTGTAGATAGACGAGTTTCGCCATGAATGGTTTACAGGGAAAAACCAGACATCGGAGCTCTGTCGAGAACATGCCATGAGAATCGCGATAGAATATAAATAGACTAGCAACAGCTTTTCTGTGAAAAGGAGGCTTATGAACGAGAAGAGGACATCCCCACTAGATTTCGAAGGCAATGTTGTACTCTGTCAAGACATGAGAAAGTGCTCTGAGCGGCATCTTTCTGGATGTGGCAACATTACTCCATTTTAGGCGTATTTGATTCTTATATAAGTCACAATTACGTTAGAGGTACTTTCTGGTGCGGTAAAATAAGACAACCATGTTTTCAACGACCTTTGCAATAGACCTGATGGAAGTTTTCTACTTCTGGTCTGGAATAAAAGTCAGATCCTAAACCTTATCAAAATATGACGATGGTACTCAAGAGAGGTATCTTCCATTTCAACTGAGGCACGTGTGATGAAAGGTTGTAATTTTGGTTTGAGATGTATTAAAAATAACCAACCACTTTTCTCTTTTTAGTTATTCTAAATTAGGCACCGCCAAAACTGGGGGGGGGGGGCAGGTAAGTACTTTTTTACGGACCGTCTTTGTAAAAATCTACCAAAAATCAGCTAATTATCCAATCAATACGAAATTTTCAGCGATTATTAAGAGAATAATGAACTTTATAACAGTGTACTTATTTTTCATAAACGATATTTATATATTTTTTTTTTGCTTACAAACCCCCCTTGTTTTGAGGGGGTTCCAAATATGCTTAAAATAATCATCTGAAACTGAACAAAACATATTGTGTTGTTGTAAGGGACAGGATTATAGATTTTTAAAAAAAGATTGTTTGCATACCTTATTTTGCCGTCTGAATATCAGAACTTCGATTGTGTTTAATTATCCCGCTTTTGAGTTTTGAAGTGTGAAATTCGGTGAATATGTTAAGTAAAATAATTAATTTAAGTTAAGCAAAAAAAAAAAATTAATATTTATACGAAAAAAGCCATTTTAAAATCTTTGATAAATAGATTAACAATTTTTTTAGCGAGCCGAATAATGCATGACTATTATTAAACAGGGCATGCTTTGAAGAATCGATGCACAAAAAAAATTCGATAAATATTGTGCCCTTTGTGTTAAAAATAGCATCATTTTTTCGATCCCGTTTGAAAACGTTTGCCGCCTTTCGACTACGGTGGACCAAACGCGCTGAAATAAATTTTTTTATTCTGCTTTAAATCGTCCCCCCCCATTTTGGGGAGCCTGCCCCCCCCCCACACACACATACACATTAAAGACCAAACTCATACAAATGGTCACCCATCTGGTACTGGCCAGCCTCAGCGTTAATAATACATTGAAATTTTCGTCACTGAAAAATAAGTTTTTTTTTGCCTGTTTGGTTTTCCATAGTTTGCTTTTATCAAGCACAAACGTAAACATTGTCTAGATCGACGCGAAGTAACTGGTTGCCTATATGAATAAGTGGAATTATTTGAAATCCAGGTACTTATATTATAATATTTTTGCATATTCTCATAGAAAATCACCCTAAATCTTAGTTAGACAACAAATAAATAAATTATTTCAAAAACCTTTTTTTTTAAATATTTATGTACGTTTTGTGTGCAAGACAAAAAAATATCAATTGTTAACTTTTTGGGAAAATTTAACATTTAAAATTTAATTAAAAATAGTAGAAAAAGTTTTACATTATTCTGTTTTCTATATTATAAAATTCAAGGTTTTATCTTTCTAGAAAAAAAAAGTTACTCAGAAATAATGGATTTTAATAAATGTAATTTCGTTTTAAACAACAACAACTTGATTTTTCGGCCATTTTTGGCGGTGTCTATTCTAAATCTATCATTTAAACGTGTAGTTTCGTGTTCAGAGGTTTTTAGACTTCTATAATTGATAAAATAGTTTAAATTGTTAATCCGACCAAGGATTAGTATTTCGGTTAATGACGTCATATCTGCCTGTCACAGTTATCAGCATGGCATTATACAAATGTTTAAGGCATGTGATGTCATGCTAAACATTGATAACACTGTTTTTTTACGTTTGTTTTAGTCCCACACAAATACATGTACATATATGAAGAAATTTGTATATACAGATTAAAGGAAGTATATTATTACAACTTCTACTCGATAACAAAGACGAATGTATATATATATATATATATATATATATATATATATATATATATATATATATATAAAGCTGAACGTCTGTGTGTGTGTGTGTGTGTGTGTGTTTGATCACGAACAGGCTCCTATATGGTTGATTATTATAGAAAACTGATCACATATAATGATAGAAAATGTATCGAGACACAGGAATGGGTATGTTTGATCTGGCATAATGATGATTCATTAAAATTGTGGGGTCTACGTACGCGGCTGGTTCACAAAGTATGGAAATAAAAATTTTAAATTAAAAAAAAACGTTTACAAGTGTTTTTCATATAGATGTACATAATAATACTTTGATAAGTATGTTTTAACTTAAATAGGGATGGTATGATAAAATTGTGGTGTCTGCGTTCGCGCCTGGCCTCCATAGAACGGAAATAGGCACAAACTTTAATAAAGACTTTTCATATCTATCTGCGTAAGTATACTTTGATAATATGTTTCAGTTTGAAGAAATATGGTATAATAAAATTATGGGGTGTTCGTTCGCGCCTGACCTCCATAGAATGGAAATATGTCACAAAGTTTAACGAGGTTTTTTAATATAGATCCACAGAATATTGTGATAAGTCTTTCAGTGTGAACAGGTATAGTATAATAAATTATTCCTTTTCATAACCTATCATACTTTAATAAATCAGAGTCCATTTTCTGTAGGTTGTTTTTGAACCCAGTCAACGACGGGTACTTTTGCTAGTATGTATATATATATATATATATATATATATATATATATATATATATATATATATATATATATATATATATATAAGTGATGGAACGATTCTAATATTTTTCCTGATTCCGATATAATTACTAATCCCATACGAAATTTCCAATTCCGATAATATTTCCGATTCTTTATAAATCTTTAAATATTTAATTATAAAATTGTTTTTTCACCCGGATTACTGTAAAAAATACATCTTAAATGTGCATGTATTTTTTCAAACATAAAAATACACTTGTGAGGGCGTCATCTACAGATTTCAGTCCTACTGAAAGTTTAAATCAATAAATATGTTTTATTTCATCACAATAAGTGGAAAACGTTTTATAAAAACAAAATGAACTAAAATAGATAATTAAAGTAATCGGTTTTGGCATCGAAAATAGGCTCAAATTTGCCCGATTCCGATACCCCAAAAAGCTTCGATTTTTCCGATTCCCAATTCCGATTAATCGTCCCAACACTAATATATATATATATATATATATATATATATATATATATATATATATATATATATATATATATATATATACGGGGAGAGTTAAAAGAATTAGGTAAATTCTTTAAAAGGAGACTTATCAGGATAATGCAGAGCTCAACAAATTGAGCTCAAGTTTATTCTATATAAAGTAAAATAAAATAAAGATAAAGAAAAAGACAATATAAAAATATGTACTGATTTATAGATTTAATCGTTTATCCAAATGGAGATTACATTAATTAGGAGTATAGGAAAATCGAACCCTTTATGCCTATGATATAAAGAGTTTACTTATCCTACACCTCTAATTGATGTAATCGTTATCTTGAATTAACTGATTTTTTCTAGTTTTCGTATTATGTATTTTTGTCGAATTGTTGCAAATAGAAGCCGTATGTTTCTTTCCTTTTTTTTCCCATTATTTCGCGGGCAATTTATACTGAATCGTCCAGTCGTCATAAGGCGGTTATTCTGCTAAGCTTAGAAATGTCTAGTAATTTATAGTTTTTAAAAGTACGTATGAATATCGAATGTCATGTATGAGACCATGGTTACGTGTTAGTGACGTGGCTAAATAAATACATAAATAGTATTTAAAAAGGTTAAGTTAATATTCACAAAATGGTAAAATTTGAAATTTAAAAGTTTTATTCGCCCCCTTACGTATAATGAGTAACAGATCTAGGCACTTTAAAATATTACGGCTAAATTCATAATTAACGTTATTTATTTTTGTTTATTTCGTTTTCATGTACAGCGTTTTAAGTCTATTCACGTTAGGGCTCATTATGTAAAGATTTTAGTATTTTGGATGATTTTCCGAAATTATGTATGTGGACAGCCATGTTTTTTTTTTCAGGTGTTGACATATCTAACTAGAATTAGAAAGGTTAAATGTAAGTATTCGGTACAATGTGTTGGTAGTATGACCAATGTAACTATTAGTGTTTGGATTGTTTGAGAGACATTCTCACAGTGAGAATTAAACCGATAGATTACGTTGTTTGGAATTTGTTAATGAGGTGGTGATTGTTTTCTTGATTATTAATTGTTTTATCTAATTTTCTAATTCTTATTTTTATTTGTTTATCAACTATGAAATTGAGGAATTGGTTATTCATTGACTTGTTTAATATTTTTTAGTCCACTAAAAATATTTTAATCTAAGGACATACATTTAGTGCGATGTATTAAATTGTTTTGTTTTTTTTGTTGTTTTTTTTTTTTTTTTCAATTTTATAACGATATGGGAATGCGTTTCTGTACTTCATGATAAAAGAATTATTGGGGGTAGGACATACCCAGGGTGATAAAACAATGTTTCCGGACACTGTTATGGTCTCTGGTGTGGTTTCAAGAGAGGACCACATCATGCCACCTCACATCTTTAAAGTCAACACCAAAGTGTACCTGGATGTGCTGAAGTGTGTGATCTCCTGGTGCAAGCAGGTGACCGCTGGCAAACTCTAGGTGTGGCAGCGGGACCCGGCGCCGGCCCACGTCCAAAGAGACCCAGGCGTGCTACAACTTTGTATCCTTCCCTCACTGGTCCTACTTCTCCCCTGACCTGAACCGGCTTGATTACTTCGTTTGGTCATATGTCGAGAACATCACCAACATGACCTCTCACAACACCAAAGCCAGCCTGATCACTGCCATCCGCCGAGTATTCGCCGAGCTCCTACCAGCTCTTGTGGAAAAGGTATGCTCCCAGTTCCCGACCCGGTGGTGAGTGAGGCTGAAGACGGTTACATTGAATAGATGTCAGCTCTACTACATAATCAAGTTACCTGAATTGATTTTTCGATAAAAGTTTTTTTAAAAAAGCTGTAGTGCTGTTTTTTTAGGGCGACAAATTTATCGTTCCACCATGTATGTCCTCCGTTATTTACCATTCATGATCATTTTTGTTGCATTTAGATATGCTGGTGTAAGCACATGTGTGTGTCTTGAGAAAAGGAGGCAGATAATGATTTTTTAATCTACTCCGATTGTTATAGTTTCTTTGGTTTCGTGTAATATTATTTCTATATATTCTAGTTATCTTTATTCAGCGTTATTCCAGTAATCAGTTTACTTGTGATTAGTCGATATTATTTGAACTCTATGAAGTTTCTTAACATTTCAGTCGTTTTCAAAAAAAAGTCGCATTTTATACTACCTTCAATCCAATTAAATTCAATTCTACCTTCAATCCAATTTCTCCTACTCTTTTATCCAGTCATTCGGAATTGTTCTGAGACATCCCATTATTAACTATATGATAAAGTAAAGTCAACGTGCCCCTATTTTATTGGCCATTATAGCTTTCGAACCCAAAACGTTCACATCCTAATCCTCTTCACTAGTCACTTGGGGCAATTACTCATATATGTTTCCAGAAAATATGCATTCGTTTCGTACTCTTTAAAATTGTCCTACTTTTTTCCGCATAACCAGATACTTGGAACAGATTTCTACTGCTGAGATCGAAGTTATTTTACTCTCATGCTAATATCTACTCCTACCGCCTCTAGTTCACCTAGCAGCTGTTCTAAATAAGGCGAGTTTTATTAAACACAGTAAACGGTTCTATAATTTTCTTTTTACTGTTGTTCATATACTACACTAGATATCACATTGAAGTTTAGATTGCCCATTTCAAACATTCTTTCTTATTTCGAAGTCTATTTTAAATTGCAAAAAAGATAAATCGAACTTATAGTTTTTCAAATTAAAAGTACTTATTTTTTTCAAATGGTTAACATAGTCGTATTCGCATCAGAACAACGATTACATTATTGTGTAATATTAATATTTTTCTTCTCGATTTTCTCCTATTCTAGAATAAAGGAATATCACCTGATCTAATTAAGAACACATAATTGAATCTAACGTGTTATCAAACATGGCCGTTGCTAAATCATTTTTCGTTGTTTTTTTTTATTTAGTTTTTCATTTTCAATATGTATTGCAGTTGGGCTATTAATTTTCGTGCTTCTAGATATATGTGTACTCTATTCAATTTATCTATACATGGCATGAGGAAACTTTTCTCTTCGAGTAAACCCTGGCTAAATATTCAAAATCACATAGTATTCGTGGTGCAAATAATGTCTCCTCGGTATGGCTTATACGAGGATGGTGCACATTCTTCAAGTGAAGTTTTTTTTATAGTAACAACATTAAGCTGGATACTCCACCGGACTAGATGAATTCCTGTCCAATAAGACGAAAGAACTGCAAGAAAGATATACTATTTATCTGGTCAATTGGAGAAAGTAAAAATAATATTCTAAACTTATTTACTAATGCAACATTTGAGACAAAGGGGATTTAATGGAATGTTCGAATATCTGTGTAAAGACAAAGTGTTAGCTCCTATGAAGAGACCCCCCGATTTTTCTTTTGAAAACTTCGACTGGAGTAAAATGAAATGAGAGAATAAACCGCCCATGTAACTCTTATCTTTCCATTATGTTTTCTCATATTTAAATTTTTTTTTTTTTTTTTTTGTTAACCCATTTTGCTGCTCGTCGTATTTTGTGATTTTTTTTTATTAGTATTTTACCATTTTTATCTACATTTGAAAATTTTTTTCTGGAACGAGTTAGGTAATCACGCATCTGCTTAAATCATTAAAAAGAAAAAAAAAAGAAAAAGAAGAATAAAAAGATTACGAGTTTGGTCCTCCCTCGACATTAGCTGCTACGTCTAATATAAGCAGCTTCCATTTTACTCCCTTGGCGATTCTTACGAAAACAGCAAACACAGACGTGTGCCCCCCACCTCGTCACTCTCAACGGGTAGCTACGAGGGTGGTTGCTGTTAGTAGAAAGACGACAGAAGAACGCTGATGAAGATAAAGTTATGAAACGATAGTGTTTTACTCATCGTAATAAATATTATGATGAGGCTTATTTCATTCAACTGCTACACGCATACACCCCACACATCTCATTCTCTCTTCCTTCTCTTTTTCTCTTTCTCTTTTTTCTCTCTTTCTCTCCCTCTTTCTCTCTACTATAGTTCTACTCATACAAAGTTAGGTATGTGTAAATATTTATATTTTTGTATGTAACTCCTAAACTAATTAACGGCTCATTCTGAATATTTAAACACTACTACTAACCGTAAGGGATCGTAATGTGGTCTATATTTACCTTAGTTTCTCTTTATTCAGAGTACAGTAGAACCCTGGGATATGGCATTAAAAATTAGTAACAAAATATAGTACAGTATATACTACACATGTATATAATTAAATAATATTATAAATAACACCGTAAATCGGAGCAAATACCGTAACCAGGGGCCGTAAAAACATCGTATTTTACATTGTAACCTGAAAGAAACGTATTTTAGGGCCATCGTAGCCCGGGGTCCTATTGTAAAGAAAAATGGATGAAAGTCCTTCGGAAAAAACTAGATACCTTCGACTTTTGTGAAATTTTAATACTTATTAAGCATCAATTAATTGTTGAGGGTGACACTCCTACCGATTATATTCTTGACGCCACTTCTGGTAACCTATTTCTGCGATCGCAGTCTGGACCTGAGATTCAAAGGGAGCGGGTTGTAACCTTATTTTGCCCTTCCCATTGAGCAGAGCCCCACTCAACCAATATAAGTTTCTGTATTTTCTATTATTATATGTTCAATTTCACTCTTTCCAAGCCTTCTTATCCTTATTTCAACATTTAAACAACATTAATAAATATTTTCCAAATTTCAATTTCTTTGAAATATAATAATGGCTTTAAAGAGTGTATAATGTGTCTCAATGATCCATTATTATTTTATCGATTATTTATTTTGCTAATCAGTTATTTATTGTATTGAAAAGTAAGTATTTATTTTATCAATTATTTATTTCATCAACTATTTCTTTTATAATTAATTTATCATATGGATTATTAATTAATAATTCCTTCAACCAATAATTTATTTGCTTTAATTATTAATTAGCGGGACCCGTGGAAATTCCACAGAGAACTCATTTATATGTAATATATTGATGTTGGTATTCTGTAAATGTTCAGTGTAAATGGAGACGCTCTGATATTATTGTAGCTCTATTGTTAAAACTGTCAAAGTATTTATCTAAGCTAGCACGAGCGCCCGGTAAAGCCCAGTCGAGTTCCTTTAGCCATAATTGAAACCGAAACAAAAACTTATGAAGAATTATTGATAAAATTATTTATAAAAAAAGATAGATGATTTAAGTGCCATCAGCTATAACCGAAACCAAAGCTTATGAAGAATTCTTGGCCAAATTATTTATGACAAGAAATAGAACATAACAATTAAACGACCCGGATATAAGCGTGACACACAAAGGAACACACACGCTATCGTATTAATATATAGATATTATAGTTCATATTGCTATGGTTGTCTTTATTCCATTATGATTCCCTTTAATTTTATTTATCATTTCTATGATTATTGAATATGCATACATATTCGCACAATGTGCATTTGCTGTTATTTATATATACGCATGCACATGTACATATTCAGATACGTACATTCATATTAATGTGCATAACTTATTCAGTCTTTGTTTGACATATATATATAGAGAGAGAGAGAGGAGAGAGAGAGAATACATGACAAAAAACTATATTCCAAAATTCATGATGTGGACCATCTTATAATTTATTCCTTTAATTCAGTTGACTTATACAATTCTTGACATTATCTGTTTCGTACGAAACAGATATACTTGAATTATTATAAGAATTAAGTGATTTATTTTGCGCTACGGAACAGATACTGTCAAGAATTGTATATGCCAACTGAATTAAAGGGATAAATTAATTTGAATTTTGAATATAGTTTTTTTTCAATTATTCTCTATATTGCTCTGTAATTACATTGAGCTTCTTATATAAGGATTGGTATATATTATAAGAAAATATATTTATATATATATATATATATATATATGTGTGTGTGTGTGTGTGTGTGTGTGTGTGTGTGTGTGTGTGTGTGTGTGTGATGAGAATAATGAAAATAGTATTCCGAAAAAATAGAGAAATCAAAAAAAGAACAAACTAAGTTATGTGTTCATCAACGTTTCGTCTTTATTTCGAAATTTCCTCTGGATGAATTAATCTAAGAATACAAAGCACAAGTACAAATATTTGAAAATATATTTGGATGTATGAAATGTATGACTCTGTTCCATTTCAGAAATGAAAAAAGTCGTTGGAAATTTAAACAAAAAAGAGGGGGGCGTAGTGTTGTGAAAGAGAGTAATTTTTTTTTATATAGCCGTTAATATACTTGGAAAAATATGATGCGATATATATTTTTTATATAAAAAAATATTACTCTCTTTCACAACGCAATGTCTCCCCCCCCCATTTTTTTTTAATTTCCAACAACTTTTTCCGTTTTTGAAATGGAACAGGGTCATACGTTTCATTATATTAAACATATATTTTGTATATTTTTACTGGTGTTTTTTTTTTTAATTTAATTCATCCAGAGGAAGTCTCGAAATAAAGACGAAACGTTGATGAACACATAACTTGGTTTGTTCCTTTATATATATATATATATATATATATATATATATATATATATATATATATATGTGTGTGTGTGTGTGTGTGTGTGTGTGTGTGTGTAAAGAGAGCAAAGAGGGCGTAGATAGATAGATATTTAGATAGATAGATAGATATTTAGATAGATAGATATTTAGATAGATAGATATTTAGATAGATAGATAGATAGATAGATAGCTATGAATTAAAAACTAATATTTTTCCAAAAGTGCTCAATAGGAGTGTAGAGTGATTAAAATTATATCTACAATGTAGATGTTGATTGATCAACGTTACATTTTCCTGTTTCCTAAGGACTCCAAATGAATTTTATAGTTAGAAAATGAAACAACATCCCAGAATGCCATCAAAAAAAGCTTAAGGAACGAGGAGTTTTTCATCTTATCTACTTTAATTTTATCCGTTTTCGTTGGTCGTCTGGATGTCTGGGGTCAATTTCGTGCTTCCACGACACTTTTCGTTCGCTCACTCCACCCCCTCCTTCACGCGTCTATAGTCTGTTTGTTCGACTACCCAAAGTTCTTGGCATTCGGGCCAAGAATTAATTCAAAATGCACTAGTGGTGGCGGTTACGGGTAGTAAGTGATGGGAAGGACTTAAAGCTAAGATTAGAAGAGTCTCCGTCAAGTATGCCCAGTGCCTCACACTAGATAAGGCCAAGACGAAGAAGCAGCTAGAGCAGAAACTAGCCAGGGCCACGGGAGAGGGTGATAGGGTTAGTAAGAAAGTAGTAAGAAAGTGGCTTGGAAAGATAGGCAACTGACACGTCACGAAATCTGTAGGCGTGGCTCGGACAAATACATTGGAAAAGTAAGACATCTGGATGAGTGAATCTTGGAATCGACTCGGGAGATCTGCGAGAGGTTTCGAGAACATTTCAAGAAGCGTTTTACGTAACTGCCCGATTCTCCAATCCACGAGTTTAGCGACTATTTGACCGACTCTTCCTGCCTCGAGGCGGCTAGAACGGCTAGCTGAAAGGGCCTGGTGACAGAGGGGGGGGGTCTTTACTGTGCTGAAGCAGGTCAGCTGTGAGAGATCGCCGGGACTCGATGGTCTGCGATACAAACTTTATTGAAGGTTATCGCCCATGTTCCTGCCTCTTCTGACGGATGTGTTCAACCACTGGTTTGCTCAGGGATCTATGCCGGGCAAGTCACCAAAGGAGTGATCACATTGGTGAGGAAAGGTGACGGGATGGCGGGGAAGAATTAGATGACTACAGGCCCATAACTCGGCGAATTGGTCGAACGGGAGCAGAATTATGCCGTAAAGGGTCGATCGATTCAGAACAACTTGCATCTGATTTGCACGATCTTAGAGGAGGGATAGAAGACGACACGGAAACCGTGATGATCAATTTAGATCAGTCCACTTTCGATAGGGTTGACCATCGTTTCCTGGCATCTGTGTTAAAGGCCGCCGGTTTTAAATCGGACTTCTGCAAGCGGATCTCTGTGATATATCGACACCCCACGGCTGTTCTACAAGTCAACGGAAAGCGCGCGAAATCCTTTGTTATCTCTCAGTCGATTCGTCAGAGTTTTCCGCTGTTTCCTCTGCTTTATGTACCGGCTGGGCAAGCCCTGATCCGCAAGCTGAGATGCGGGGAGATAAATTCGGCCCTGCGCGGCCACCAAGGTATCCGCGTTCGCCGATGACCTCACTGTCTTTGTGTCAAACTTCACATCGAGCCCGTGTTGGAGACGATCGCTCGGTACGAAAGAATCACGGGGGCCAATATAAACCACAGCAAATCGGTCGGACTGCAGTTGGGTGCCTGGAATGGCAATGCAAACCTTCTGGCGCCCTTCAGCTGGACGGATGGTCCGGTTCGGATCCTCGGCGTGTGGTTCGGACCGGGTCTCGAACTTGACAAAAATTGGTCGGAGGTACGATCAAAGGTGGAGGCTGCTGTCAAATCATGGCTTCCAAGGAAATTTTCCTGGAAGGGTAGAGCCGAGGCGTGCGCCATGTACGTCTTCCCTCTCATCCTTTGCCGACTGGACGTACTTCCCTTGGCTGCACAACATCTAAAGGCTCTTGTCGAACTCTTGTTCTCGCTTCTTTTTTTTTACATGAAGATCACCACTTATCAAGGCCCGGAGGCCACTCGGGGATAAGATTTATTGCGTGTACAGCAATCAATGGGATAGTATTGTAGTAATCATTAGTATTGGAGATTTAATAGTGTCTTATTTTGGGGGCGGTTTGTCAGGAATTTGTTTATGTTGGACTTGAAGACATCCAAGTTGTAGTCAGGTGGGAAACAGGCAAACGGAACAGAGTTACACAGGCGTACACTTTTAAGAAAGAAGCTTTGTTCATGGAATCTACGTTTTGATTTAGGCACAGATAAAGAGTGGGGAAAATTACTGACAGTGGTTTCAGCTAGACAGGTGTTTTTCATGAAAGATTGGCGAGTGGAGACCAGAGATTGAAGCTCAGACGAGCACTTGCCATGGAAATAACGATAAAACAAAGACAGGTTTGCAACGTCTCTTCTGTGGAAGAGAGGCTTGTGCGAAGAGAAAAGAGCATCCCCCACTAAGCCACGAAATCTATTCTGTACTCTGTCAAGGCAGGATAGAGTGCTTTTAGCAGCTCCTGCCCAGATGTTACAGCAGTCCTCCATCCTTGGACGTACTTGGCTTTTATATAGATAGAGAATTGTATCAACAGTGAGATATCTTCTGGAGCGGTAGAAGGATCCCACCATTTTTCAAACGACTTTGGCAACAGACTTGATGTACGTGTTCCATTTCAGATTAGGAGTAAAGGTCAATCCCAGAAGCTTGTCAAAACATGGAGCCTTCCCAAGACGAGAGCTATCCATTTCAATTTTGCCAGATGGGATCAGAGCATTGATGATGTAAAAATAGAAACTTAGTAATGGAGGCATTAAAAATAATCAGCCACCTCTTCCCCCACTGTACCACGCGTTTACGATCAGAGGAAAGAGAATCAGAGAGAATCAGAGAGAACATTGTCATTTACGGCCTTTGATGTGTTGCCGTAGATGGTCGTGTCATCAGCATAGATGTCAACGAATGATTTAAGTGTGTGTTTTGGGGGATCATTGATGTAAATCAGGAAGAGAGTTGGGCCCAGGATGGACCCCTGGGAGACTCCAGCATTAATACTCTGGACCTCATATTTCTGCCCATCAACCACTACTCTTATGAACCTATCGGAGAGAAATGATTTAATAATTGAGAAAACATACCGTAGCTGGAAATCTTGTGAAGTAGGCCCCTATGCCATACCTTATTGAAGGCCTTTGATATGTCAAGAGCAATTGCCCTGGAAAGGAAGGCTTTGTCAAGAGATTCACTAATCCTATGATATATAACTGTTAGCACATCTGCTGTAGATCTTGTGGGGCGGAAACCATATTGCATGTTATTAAGAGGGTTGTTTCTGCTGAGGTGGTTGACTACTTCTTTCTTTAATATGGATTCCAACAACTTACTCATGACACACAGGAGACTTATTGGTCTGTACTGAGAGGGAGATGACTTTTCGCCTGGATTCTTAAATACAGGGCATACTGATGAGGTTTTCCAGGGTTTTGAAAAGCACTTCTCCTTAAGGCAACGCTTAAACAGTTTTGTAAGTATGGGTGCAAGTTCTGGTTGGAGCTTTTTTATCACTATAACTGGAATGCCGTCAATGCCAGTTGCTTTACTGGACTCAAGGTTTTTGATTAACTTGGCGACCTCACGCACAGATGTGTTTATGTTGCATAGCCTGTTGTCTGTTATAGGAGGAAATACTGGGAGTTGATGGCCTTCATTGCATATGTAAAATTAGCTGCAAAGTTCTTGGCAAATAGTTTGGCCTTGTCTGATGCTGACGAGATGACCTCAGGTCCATTGATGATGGTTGGGATAGAACGCACGCTTCTGTTCAGGATCCTGTTTGCTATTTGCCAAAGCTGGTGGGAACCAAGCCGCTGCTCAGCTACTTTGGATTTAACGGACTGAGCATATAGCTCTCTTGCCTTTTTATTACTCTTTTACAGTATTTGCTGGCGTTCCTGAAAGCAGCTTTAGTCTCAGTACATCTATTACGTTGGTAGCTACGGAAAAAGTGATTTCTGTGCGCGATGGTAGCAGCATTTCTGGGGAGAAACATGGGTGGCTGTTAGGTTTTTGTTGGAATTCTTTGGATGGTATGAATCGGTCTATGCCTATAATTAACCATTCGGTCAGGTCTGATACTATAGAGGACACATCCTTTTTAAACATGGAATGCAGAGGTAGATCAGATATGAATGTACGGAAGCTATCCCAGTCAGCGATAGAGTATCGATATACAGTACGGTGGAGAGATACGTTTGAGGACTTATTACATTTCATTTTTATCTTAACTGATACAACGGAGTGGTTGGAGGATCCCAGAGGAGATAGAACGAAACATGAACATAGCTCATGGGAAGTTGTGAGAAAAGGGTCTAGACGGCTTGCATACTGACCGGTAGTATCGGGCACACGGGTGGGTCCGTGAACAATCTGAGTGAGGTCATAGGCAATGGTAAAATCATGACAAAATCTCCCCTCATCATCTGTCTTATTTGAGTGGTCAGCCATTCCACATTATGGACATTGAAGTCACCTAAAATGTGAATGTTAGCCGAAGGATGAGCAGACAGGATGTGGTCAATTGGGACAAAGAAAGATACTGGGTGAACAGACTGGTCTGTAATCAACGTCCGTGTGACGGAATCTTGGGAATGCCAGACTTGAGGTGTCACAGGGATACCGAGAGGCTGGCCTTCCTGAGCCACTACCTACAAGAAGAACTGGCATAGCACTCTTCAGATACTACCGCTTTTCCCAACCTAGTTCTCGACCCCTCTGTCGAGAGTCGACGTAGGGCGCGGGCAGAGTCAACTTTCCTGAAAGAGTACCCAGCCGCGCTAAAACGACTACCAAAGTCAACCGACCTTGAGACTGCTACCCATAGGTAGCTCCACAAGGATCTAGTGAGGGGGCGCTGACGACTCGCTATGCGCGCGTTTGGGTTGGCAGCAGAGCGAGATCCGTTCCGCGTGGAGTTGGGCGCCAGGTTCGAGTCATCAAATCAACTCGGAGTTCGCTCTGACCTGGTGAGTGGCCCGAAATGCACTTCCTCTCAACAATGTACAATGCAGTTCCGATTTTTTGGAGTCGCCTGCCTGTCCCCGTTGCGGGAAGACGGCCATAGAAACGACTTACCATGCTTTCTTCGATTGCCGCGAACTCCTCTGGTACTGGTCGTATGTCAGCGAGGTGAGCCATACTCGCGGTATTTTTTGAATTGGAATTTGTTATTTACCTAATTTGATAAGTGGGTTTGTTAAGTGTATTCATTTGTATGTTCAATCAAACTTATCTCTTCAGTTTATCTAAATAGTACATATACGTATAAATGAGTGGACCGAAATAGATAAATAAGATGCAATGAAATAAACAAATATACAGTCAAGCCATTATATGGAAATCATTTTACAAAATTAATACTAGGTTCTTGACAGTGTAATGTAGACTACAATGTATTGTGAACTAAGTCACTGCGGGGAGACATGTGAAGCTTCCTCTGGCGATGATCGTGGTTGGTCCCTGACTAGATCAGGTAATCAAACTATTTGGTTGAAAAATGATTTTATCAATTTTGATGGCGAGTATTGGAAGTGTGAAACATTTATTCATCTTCATTCATTTGTTATTAAAAATATTATAATTCATTTCTAATTAACATCGAATTATAAATTATTTAGTCACTACACTTATATTTATTTTATTTATAATTTATTATTATCATTATTATCATCATCATTATTATCATCATCATTATTATCATCATCATCATCATCATCATTATTATTATTACTATTTTGAAAGTTATACTTTAAAATTCACATTTCACGTATTTTTACTATTCTAACATTCTTAAATCAAGTATTAATAAACATTTCTTGAACTAGTCAAGTAGTTAAGTATAATTCTTGTTTAACATATACAATAATTCTTAATTCCCCTAATAATTAGACCCAAAAGTACTCTGATCACATAATACTATGTCTTTAAATTAATTAAATGAATATTTAAATGAAATTTAATTCATATTTTACTTTTAATTATTTTAGGATTATTAATGTTATCATGGCATAATATTATATATTCAACCTACACCGATTTACCTTTTCTATATTTAAAATTCATTTAAACACATGCTTAATATGTTTAAGGACTGTAATCATAATAACGTTTAGAACATTTCCATCTTTACATCCACAGTTTCATATGTTCATTTGATAGTTTTCTTACTTTATGCCTCCTTCTTACTATAATTTTCTTCCTCCTACCCTTTTCCTTTTGTTTTTAAATTTTAACCTATAATTCCGAAATAAAATTATAAACATTTAGTTAATGTGTGTATGTATATATATATATATATATATATATATATATATATATATATATATATATATATATTTATGTATATATATGTGTGTGTGTGTGTGCGTGTGTAAAAAATGTTTACCCTAATTAATGTTTACATTATTTCATAGATATACCTTATACTTGTGTTTTTACATATATCCTAACAATTAGCACAACACATTTTGCTTATATATTTGAGTCAACAGGTCAATCGTACAACAATAACTTATTTCACTTATATATATATATATATATATATATATATATATATATATATATATATATATATATATATATATCCGTTTTTTCTATCTTAAATTCTACGCAATTATGGAGAATGTAGAAATGTTGCACAAAAAAAAAGTCAGCCTAATAGTGAAATGAACCAATCGTCTAATAAGAAAATATGAACGGGAATAATTAATTAATTAATGCTCGTATTTTAAAGGAATATGCAAATTAGTTAACTTTCATGTAGTCGCTCACATATCCATTAGTGAGTATATTTAAAAATTCGTTTTAATAAGTTATAAATAAAAAGTAGGCTTTTAATATCAATGTCAGAGCGAGTAAAAACTTAACTTTCTAGGTCTATAGACAGATGTATAGAGATAGGTATATAGAAAGAAGAAATACAGTATTTGGTTGTTCACTCTAATGTTTCTTGCTTGTTATTACAGATCACCGTTACCTTTTAGAGTGTGTCAGAATGATGTAGTTTGAAATAAAAAAAAAATTTAATTGGATATCATGCTACCATTTTCTTATTCACCCCCAAAGAAAAATATTTAGAACACGAAATATCTGGTGAAATTTCAAGAAACTCCGACAAAAGGTTAACAGGGACGGATGCGTCAAAAACAAGAAATCGGCCATTCGTTTGACCTAGAAAGGATCTCAAGAATGATGTGAATTCTATTTCATATAATATTGGCAGCCAGCAAAATGGTGTGCTTCAGATTGGCCACGTATATATTATAATACAGTCGTATTCCTATCTGTTTCACAATTTGATTAATATGTATAAAGGGTATGTTTCACAAATGTTTCGTATTGAACACGAACGTTTACACACTTACATTCCAGCATCATTTCTATGTATACTATTTATTCAAAGGAATAGGGAATCTGCGTTAAAAGAATAATATCATTTGCGTATTACATTAAAGAAAATCTATTTTAATAATTAGTTTTATGTTATTAATCATATGTGGCAATAAATCTATATTCATTGATCGATTTAGAAATATTATTTAAAGTTGATGTATTTAAATTATTTTTAATTTAATTTATTTTTAATTATTAATAACCTAAATCAGTTGCCTTTAAAAACGGAAATATATTTATTTATTCAACCTGTGAGAGTTATTTCCCCTTTAAGTTATTTCCCGTTTATTTTCATCAAGGAAAGTTGATGTATTTTTTGCTTCAATAAATCCAACCTGTAATCCACTTGCAAGAAAATCGCAATAAGTTAAGATAGTCAGTGTATCTTAAATAGTATGTGATTAATCCCCTCTGTCTGCCAATAGTTTTTAACCTGGCAACGCCGGGTATAGACAGCTAGTTAGTTCATAAAACATCAGTAATTAATTTTTAAAAGGGGATATAATTATTCATATTAGAAAGATTAGAAAAAATATATAAATAATTCACGTAATGAGCAAAGCTATGATTGCTAATTATTTGTTTATTTATTTGCAAATTACTACTAATAATGCATTCTGGGCCCTCCATATACTAAACACAAGAACAGCTCTGGAAACTGGATCAAAGAGCTAGAAAGTTAATGAACATGAATAATTTATTACACTTGAAGAATGATGCTGATCGACTTTTTGTAAAAAAGTATATAAAAAAAAGGAGAGGACTATTAGGAATATAAAATAACTCAAAACATGTATAACCCAAATTATAGAAAGGCTGATTACTATCGAAAAAGGCACTACTAATATTATATGTAATATAATCGAAAAAAAAAATTAGCAGGAAAGAGCAGCTACAAGGACAATTTAGAAGACTGACCAAAATATGAAACGCATAAAAACACGTGCATATGGCTACAAAGTATAGACTTAATCAGAGAAAGGTATGGCTACTGACAACCGCATATGACCACCCGATCAGAACAAATCATATAAAAGCCGACATAAACAAAGCATGGGAAATAGTAAATATAGACACTATGGAAAAAGAGACAAAACAATAAACTACATAAAAGCACAAATACAGCAGACTAGTCCCAAAACATTCACGACTCTTTGAGGAAAGCAGTTTATTGTGAACCATGTAAGTGTGTGCGCCTTGAACTTTCAGACAAATGGTACAAAAACGTAATGGGAATAGAAAACAAACAAACATTGTCTTTGAATGGAGGTAAAAACGGACCAACACATCCAAAAAAGAAACCGGGCATGATAATAGTTAAGAATAAAAAGAAAATTTGCTAAATCGTAGACTTCATCGTGACAACATATCACAGAATGATGAGCAAGGCGACAGAAAACCAACCAAATACATGAATCTTACCAGAAAACTGAAAGGACAATCAAGCAATTTATTGTTGGAGATTGCTCTAACAATAAATTGCAGAAGCGTTAGGAACAGTTTCGAAAAACCTGGAACAAAGACTATACAACATACAATGCAAAGCACTGATAAAAATAGCCTAAATATTTAGGAAACCCCTCGAATGCGGGAACCAGCCCTCATAACCAATGAACACTGATCAACTACAGATAAATATGAATCGAACAAAAAGTTTAAAAAAAAAAAAGAATAGAAACCGAACTGCCAGAAATCTCATAATCTGAGATCGGTCAAATCACACATGATGCCTGCCTTGGCTTGTACCACACAAAATAGTCGTGAGGTGTTAAGGAAGATGGAATGACTAAGGAAAGAAAACATCAAATAGATCTCTGCTGGAAGGGTACGGAGAGTATTGGAATCTCGGAGTGTTTTGTTACCTTTAAAATTTTAAATAAAGTCAACGCGCAGTTCTAGTGAGCAATCAATGGTAAACGGCTATTCCGATGATGCAAAATTATTTACAACAATTATCAAATAAGACAAAGAGTGCCAAAAATTTGTGGGGACTTTTTGTCACTCAGATTCCAGGGAATACTTCTAGTTAGCAATCGTCGGTAATGGTACTTGTGTAAAGTTCTTGTGGATAAATAATAATCCATATTACACTCCTCTTAATCTGTCTGTCTGATCCACTTTTTCTCGGAAATTACCGGGCCGATCTGGCTGAATTTTTTATAAACCTTTGGTCTACTAAGATGCAGCAAACTAAGTATTATGGCATCCGTTCGACGCTCTGACTCTCCATCTATCTCTCTCCTCCCGGGCATTCACGAATTCATTGTTGCTCATCACACAGTTTAATAGGGATTAATAGAGGTTAATTAGGATTAGTCACCACAATACCACATTTTATAAGTTTTCTTCGGATCTACTGGTTGAAAATTTTTATGGACCTTTGCTAGAATAAGTTGCGGCGAACTAAGTATTATGGTATCCGTTCGATGCACAGTTAGTAATTAACACGGACTAGTAAGTCAACGGGCCATAAGTTTCCCCATTCTTAATGCTAATACGCTATCTATTATATTTCGGCGCGTATGTTATCACTTTTCACACACGTTTGAAAAATAATGGAGATCGTCCGTTTAATAGTGGTAATTTATCTGGTGTCGCTAAGGTAAATAATTTCCAGTTTACCAATTTAACTGAGTTGTTCCCAAACCAAATTAAAACTTCCGGTTTCAAATACATATGCTGTTTCTTTATTCATTCAATGGGTGTCTTACCTGGTACATGCACTACCGGCTATAACGCTCCATCTATCTCTATCTCTCGAGGCATTCATGAATTCATTGTTGCCCATCATTCGAAGCACCATTCACGCTGTTTTTCGAAAGTGTTTAATGTATTGCTATAGCTTTATTCGCAGTGGTACTGAGAGTAGGTTACAGTTTCTTTCTGCCCGAGCAGTACCCATACTGGGCGATTATCCTGACCATGTAGCGAAAGGAATCTTCTGCTCAGCACAACGAGATACGAAACTATGCATAGAATTATTCCTAATTGCTTCCGTATTGCATCAGTCACCTGTTTTCCATGACCTCACGTTACCTTGATCGAGGGTCGGGACTTAAATAGATTCTCGACCGTGCCCAGACTAAAGAAAGGAAAGGGGGCGCATTACTTTTCCTTTAACATTAGTGCTATCCCGCCACCCTATACAGCGCTAAGTATTCCCAAATGGTCACCCATCTAGTACTAGGCAGGCTTATCGTTGCTTAACTTAGCAGATCTGGCGAGAACCAATATGTCAACGTAATTACGCCGTATCCTACATGTTTAACATCATCAATCGAGAAATAAAAGAACTTAAAAAGCTAGCCTATAAAATAAGAACATGCTGACAGCTGAGAAACAATTTCTCCAAACTGAAGCAGATGTGAATACACTCTTTATCTCCCAGGCAGAACGACCAGCATCGGTCATGCTGGTTACCGGTTGCGAATAACAATCTGCCCACGTCAAGCTTGCTTATGTTGACAAAACTCATATCAATGGTTGGATAATGCAGGCTTAAAAGTTGGCTCTTAGTTATTTTTCTTCCTTTTATTAGTCGCTGTTGGCATACGATCGGATATAGCGGCATCGAAAGTGGTTACCGATGCAGATTGACGAATCGGCGTGCAGTGTTCAAGTCTTACCGGTTCCATACCATAGTTTTGGTTGTATCTTTCAAAAAGGCTACAACATACAACGTTGTTAATTGAGTCGAAACCCACAAGCAACACGATAGTATAATGAAGAAGAAAGTGTTTTGCGATAATAAAGTAGAATAATTTATATGTATAATAAGACATTATTAATCACTTGAACAAAATTCTGAACTCTGCTCTCATCTGTATCGAAGCTATAATTTTTCTTTAATTCTCTCTTGAAACCGTTCACAAATCTTTCCGCTTCGTCATGGGATTTATAGATGTTCGGGGTGTATTATTTCTCTACGGTAAACTGTGTCCTGCGGTTACTTACTATTGCTACAGACATACCATAGCAACTAAAAAGTTCGTTCAACGTATTATATTAATTGAGGATATCGGGTGTCTTCATTTGAAGATTTCCCACCACATGGTGTGTAACGTTACACATGTTTACACACGGGACCCACTCGTTGTATGCAGTCTACGTCGCAGTGAATATAGGATAAGTAATAGATCAACTCCTGTTTGCTTGTAACAATGACAATGTACTTTCCCCAATAAACTGTGATCGTGCTCCATTTCTCTGACCTCCGCCCTTTCGAACGTCGTTTCGAACATGCACTCGAACGTACTGAACGTGATCTTTTTATACATTTTTCTTCGCACACGGCCTGGCATTTGCATACGCGCGTCCGCGCTCTGTTACAGGTGTAGCATAATCAGTATGCAGCTTCATCCATGAAACGTCTGTTTTGGGTGATGGCTGAAATTCAGGTAAAAGTTGACTGAGAATACTAAAAATTATAAGAATAGCCACAAAATATTAAATATAGTTCGATTTGCGTTGGAAGTTTATTCTTACAGATAAAAGATCCATATTTGCAGGATGAGAGTAAGAATACCTCGACGACATCCTCCTAAAGCGCTAGGATAACGAGCAACATAATAAAGAGCATGTAAATTCAGTTTCCACAAAATAAACAAAATGTGATTTTAAACACGGCTCTGAGAAATATTAATTTTGCGGAAAGTAAATCCAATAATTGGATTAGATGTTAGACGAAAATGGCCAAAGATTCGAGCACGAGAAAGATGAAACCACTAAGAACACGTCAGCATTCGAAAACGTCATTAATCTTCAGGCATTTTAAAACTTTAAATGTAACGAAATGAAACTAGTCAAAACAGCATCTTAGCAGTTATAACAGAGCACTTCTAATGAGTCAGTAGATGAGTGACACATCCCATGTTGTTCCGGTGATAGAAATGGGAGTTATGCTCCTTGGATTGGCCAGAGACATGTAGGAGTTACCTTCCCTTAGGGCATATAAATATACGGGTGCAGGCACCGGTTTGACGTCCGGTGTTAAACGTTCCTTCAACTTTAAACCGCTAAATATTCTTTTCTTTTAGAAATTGCATTTCCGTCTACAAATGCATAGGAAATCCATATGTTTGTTCTTTTACTCATTATTCGTGTTCCTGTCTGAGTCGTCTTCCAGTAGTTTCTTTTTTTATTACTTTTGGTAAATATTCAAGGCATTTTTCTGTAATTTTGTATATAGCATATATTTTATTAACTATGGTCGTCTTAACTTGTGGGTTATTTCATTGCGGTCTTCAGATAATGTCGGGTAATCAGAAGAGAATCGGGAACTACATCACACTGTGAACGTATATAATTAAAAGAAAACAATATTTAACAATATGTTACTGAGTTTTATTATGTTTTCAGTATTTACATTTGTGTGGCGTTCTAAAACACACACACACACACACACACACACATATATATATATATATATATATATATATATATATATATAGAGAGAGAGAGAGAGAGAGAGAGAGAGAGAGAGAGAGAAAGAGTGGAAAAGGGGGATATAGATGAACAGGTGGATTATTTGGATTACTATTCTCGTCTTGCACCTTATTCTGCCAACATTTCTGTTGAATTTTTCAGGAAACCTCTTGCCGAACTCGGGGATCTGACTGTACTAACTAGTGAATTCGAAAAAGAATTTCCAACGGGATTCTTTATATGATCTACGAGGAAAATTATTGACTCATATACAACTGTTTCATTGTTTACAACTTATTTATGTGGCCAGAAGTTGTTGGCATCCGTCAGACTAGAAGACTATGGGGTTGCACCTGTAGAGGTGATTGCATTAAAATAAGCCTGCCTGGTGAAGGTCGATGTGTCGTGTTGGTGTTCTGTTGAATTTTGTTGACTGGCCTTCCTGGATAGGTTTTTGGTCTTCGCACGTTCTGCGATGGACTTTTCGGAAGTGATTACCGTTTGTCTCCAGATTTAGCTTTGGGTTCTCAGCTGGTAGGGTCAATATCACATGCTTTCATATCGCGTTTGCACACGTCGACATAACGGATGTAAGGACGACTAATTTTTCTTTTTGCCAGTAGTGAGTTCAACGTAGAGGATGCCTTTTGTGATTCGTCCATTGCTCATGCGGTGCACATGGCCTATCCAGTGTAGGCGTCTTTGCCGAAGAAAGGTGAACATGGAGATGATACCAGCCCTTGCGAGCACAGCATTGTTTGTAGGTCTGTCCCTCCAAGAAATTCCAAGAATTCTCCGCAGACTACGTATGTGAAATGTGTTCTGTTTCCGTTCTTGGTGGCGTTCGCTGCCATGCAGAAGTATGCTGGTGACACAAGCAATGCAATTGTTCACTTTTGAGGAGATAGTGAGATGTTTATTTTTCCACTCCTGAATTATCAGTTTGGCAAGAATGGTGGATACCTTTCCGGTGCGCTTGTTGAGTTGTACACCAATGTAACGATTGTATTAACACTAGTATTCGAAACCAGAATGGTCAGTTACATACTATTGCCAATAAATAGCCCCAAGTACACAACTTTCCGTGCCAACAAAAAGGCCACTAACAGTTTGAGAAATTTTTAGCGTTATATATGCTACCTATATGCTGCGTAATCTTTAGTAGGTGTGTGTGTTTTTGTGTGTGTGTTTGTATGTGTGTTTTTGTGTGTGTGTTTGTGCGTGTGTATGTGTTTGTATGTGTGTTTTTGTGTGTGTGTTTGCGTGTGTGCTTGCGTGTGTGCTTGCGTGTGTTTGCGTGTGTGTATTTGTGTGTGTTTGTGTGTGTGTTTGTGAGTGTGTGTGTTTGTGTATTATGTGTGTGTTTGTGTGTGTGTGTTTGTGTATGTGTGTGTTTTTGTGTGTTTGTTTGCGTGTGTGTTTTTGTGTGTTTGTGTGTGTGTTTGCGTGTTTGCGTGTGTGTTTGTATGTGTGCGCGTTTTTGTGTGTGTGTTTGTGTCTGTGTGTTTATGTGTGTGTTTTTGTGTGTGTTTTTGTGTGTGTGAATGTGTGTATGAATGTGTATGTATGTATTTGTGTGTGTTTGTGTGTGTGTTTTGTGTGTGTGTTTTGTGTGTGTGTGCGTGTGTGTTTGTGTGTGTGTTTTTGTGTGTGTTTTTTGTGTGTGTGTTTGTTTGTTTGTGTGTGTGTTTGTTTGTGTGTGTGTGTATGTGTGTGTGCACGTGCGTGTGTGTGTGTGTGTGTGTGTCTGCTTGAAAACCTGAGAAATCTATTCTTTACAGAAGAGTATTGTTTTACATCAATGGAAAGCTGTATATCGTTTTTTTTTTCTATTCTTGCTCTGTAATTAAATAGAACACTTCACTTATTTTTTTACTCCCTCTCTCACTCTCTCTCTCCATATTTATATATATTCATCAATCTATCTATCTCACACGCACACTTTACACTTTTCGATATCTTCCTTTCATTTTGTCATAGTTCACATCCTGCCTTTCCTTCGTCATTTGTATTCTTTCTTTCTCTATCTCACTCTCCTTTCATTCTCGCATTCATATCTCTCTTTCTCTTTCTCTCCTGTATTCGATCACATATCATTGCTCATTATTAAAAAAGGAACACCGAGATAAGGAAAGAGAGAGAGAGAACTAGAGAATGAGATAGAGAAAAAGGGAGGGAAAGTGACAGAAGGAAGAGGGGAGAGAGAGAGATAATATACTCCATGATAATAGAAGAGCTAATATGTTGAATTAGATAATGTCAACTCACATTACGCTTGCCACTTTCTAACAAATAAACTGTTCTCTTCAAACCATCAAAGACAACCATAAATCTTTATACATTATCTCGACATTAATAAAAAATTGACCATTTGTTTTATTTTTGCTTTTATTTTCAGATTAAGTTTTACAAACATATATATTACTTTCGTGTAATGTTTATCTTTTTAAAATTTGATACTAGCAAACAAGTCACCCGGCATTGCCCAATCGTAGAATCGGTGAAATGTATTCATGGAGATATATTTATTTTCACGAAGCCAATATACTATCGAATTTTATATCGTACCATATATAGTTTAGTAGTTTTTTTTTATGAAGTTGTTTTATCTTTATATAAAGTTTTTTTCATTTATTATGAAGTTGCTTCAGTTTTTTATAAAGTTATTTCATTTTTTATAAAGTTGTTTCCTGTTTGTATAAAGTTGTTTGATTTTTATGACGTTGGTTCATTTTTTATAAAGTTTTTTTTTCATTTTTTATAAAGCTTATTCCTATTTTTATAAAGTTGTTTTATTTTTTTATAAAATTCTTTATTTTTTATAAAGTTCTTTTATTTTTTATAAAGTTGTTTCATTTTTTATGAAGTTTTTAAATGTTTATGAAATTGTTTAATCTTTTTAAGTTGTTGCATCTACTTCAGGGGAAATAACGTTGCTATAACATAGTCATTATATGTCAACACTCGCAACTCACACATTGTACGCAGGAAGTCGCAAGGAAACAAAGACAAGAAAAGAATTCGGCTCACTATTTTGTAGTTTAAACAACAGACCTTTATTCACAGGTACTTTCAGAATGGCGCCTTGTCTCTTGTTCAAAGGTAATCTCGTACTCTAATGTGCTTAAAAAGACCCTGTCGCATTGAACACGTGGTACTCTGTCTTTGTCCGGCCATGTTTAGGATGCGTCGTTTTCTGTCGCTTTTGGGGCCACGTGTGTAACATGTCTACTTTTGTCATTCTCAGGCCACGTTTTTCTTTTTTTTTTTAATCTTTACTTTCCTTCTTCCTCGTTGTGACGTGACCTCGAATACGACTCAGTCATTTGCATACGTTGGCTGTCGTACTGCAGCTGCTCTTGCCATACGCGCATCCGCGCTCTGTTACATTAGAAAGCATAAAAAACTAGGATTGAAATATTACTGATGAAGTTAACAAAGAATCGCTTTCTTTTCGACTTAAATACCCCTAAAATGAACTCATTATGCATATGTAGCTTATTTACTCCAAACAAAATACTTACTTTACATATATATAATATTATATTTGCTCTTTCCTTAGTACTTCCGTTACGATTTGTTAAAGGCCGAATACAATTTTTTGGAGGCCAAACTGCTTCAAAGAAAGTCAAATTAACGAAATTTCGCTTTTAAAAAGTCAATCTAGCCCCCTGCCCTGGACAATACAATGAGCATGACCTCCGTTTGATGTGGTCTCCTTTTCGATTACCATCGTAATAATATATGATCATTGTTGTAATGATGTGAGAAAAAAACTTGTAGTAATTCTGACGTGCAGTAGTTCTTCACCGAAGAAAGAAGTCAGCGAAACGTTACATAAAAGGGAACATTCGAAAGAAACATGGCAAAATATGTCTGCCATGGAGTGCAGGACTGAAAGGGTGTCTGTTACCATGTGATTTTATTATTTGTATTGAACTATTGAGCACAATAATACTCTCAAATTATTATTAGTATTTATTAAATTATCTCATCTGGGTCAGTTCTATACTTAAAATACAATGGGCACTATTTTCATAGATATGTTAATAAACTCATATTTGCTGCGTGTAATTATTTTTTCAAAAAAATATTTTTTGCGCTATTCATAAAAATATCATCTTTATCAAAACGTGTGTTGAGTAAATATATTTCCAATTCTGTGGATTTTTTTTTTATTACATTTTCACCCCAAACAAGGCAAATTGCCACTTTGGTGTAGGGGGCTACTATCAGGGTCAGCAACTACTGGGGCATTATGTAGGGATTTCGGCAGCAAGATGTCGGTTCACGTTGCACTTGAACCTCTGCATGTCAGTACAGTTAGGGAAGCAGGATCCTGGAATGGAATTCCAGAGTCTAGCGGTTCTGGGAAGAAACTACTGGAGTAGAAAGATCTTTTATATCTAGGGATCTCTACTGTGTGTGGGTGGGATTTAGCTGCCTGTTAGCTTTGTCGAGGGTGTCTGCGTCGTGGGGGCACAAGTGTCTGCAGTTCGTCAGAGCATTCACCATTAAAATACTTGTAGAACAAGCAGAGGAATGCAACGTTTCGTCGATGGGACAGAGGCTGAAGCTTAGATGCCAGTTCAGGGCCTATCAGATTGGCGACTCTTTTTTGAACCTTGTCTAGGAGCGAGAGACTAGTAGTAGACGCACCAGCCCAGATGTGACAACAATACTCCATACATGGGCGAATGGTGGCCTTATAGAGATACAGGATACTTTCAGGTGTCAGTAGTTTTCTAGCACGGTAGAGAGAGCCTACCTTTTTCCCAGCGGCCCTGGCAATGTTTTCAATATAATATAATTGTTCCAGCTCATGTTTCCTGTGAACGTTAGGCCAAACAGTTTGCAAACGCAAACGGGTCCTGCTAATAAATATTAATTTAAAAAGTGTCCCGTTTCCTTCAAAATCCTCAAAAAAGAATTTTAAAAATATTTTTTCACAGTATATGTATGTGTGTATATGTGTTCGTCTGTGTGTGTGCGTGTGTGTGTGTGTGTGTGTGTTTGCATGATTTTGTGTGTCTGTTTCTCAACGTTATCAAAGGCGACACATAGATGCATGTCCATCCCTATAAACTCATGAAAATCTCATCGTTACATGTGCGTCGTACATTTTGCTTTGTCTTTACGTTCCACGTCAGGAAAAAGACACTAGTAACAACATGTGTTTGTTATTTGCTAGTCAAAATAAATTATAATTCATGTATTTTAAGTTTCAAACTAAACTCATAAATCCATATAAAACGAATAAACTGAAGTGTCATCAAGAACCTTGCTCGTTGTGCGGAATGATATTAGAATTCGCAGTTTACGTGTTACGCAACCTGAAATACTCTTTCCAGAACGGAAATTGTTACTGTTGCAATATTTTTGCCTTATAATGGGGTAGTTATTTAATTGGTGCCCACATCACCAATATTTGGCACAAGGCTGAGAAAGTGGGGATCAAAAGCAAGCTCTACTCTTGCAATTACAAACATTGCCTGAGTAAATCCCGTCGTCATTCCCTGGTCGGGGCGCCTCGGGCGACAAGCAATAAACTTGCCCCACCTGAAAGCCGGGTGGCAAGGCCTGGGGGCGAACCTCCTGGGTGGTACTCAGGCGGTGTACCTCAGTCCGACAGGTGCTGGGCCGGTTCCCGGCCCCTCACCTGTCGGGCTGAGTGTCAAGTGTCGAATCCTTGACTTGTACTACCCTGTCTCCCTGCAGCCGAAGCCGCTAGGAGACACATCCCATCATAAGAGACTTATTAATGGGGTATGATCTCGCACAGTCGGGAGATTCTATTTATAAACGATGCTGCGAGGAACTAAAGAATCGAATTAATTCACATTCTGCTATCAACCAATAAGAAACGAGAATTAATTGCTCCATAAATATTATATCTTTTCTGTAGCAACTTCGCGTGTGTTTTCTTCGTGTCAACACGTAAAGAATCTTTTGTTCTGCCTACTGAGAACCAGTCACCTTCAGGACTTGTGTCGAACAACTAACCATCGGAAACTGTGTTGAAACTAAACATGGCGTACAACCCTAGAGTTACATTTTTAAATCTATCAATATAAGTTTAGATTAAGGTAATTTCATATTTATGCGCATGTTATCACTCTTCACATGTTTCTAAAAATTCGATAACCCAATCAACAAGGACGCAATGCAAAAATCCTGGAGTACTGTTGTCATATTTGGGCTGGTGAATTTCTGTCCCATTTTAGGGTTCTTGTTAAAGTACAGAAACGTATCTGTAATTTGATTAGCCCCACCTTATCTTCTTCTTCTTCTTCTTCTTCTTCTTCGTCTTCTTCTTCTTCATCTTCTTTTTCTTCTTCTTCTGCTTCTTTTTCTTCTTCTTCTTCTTCTTCTTTTTCTTCTGCTTCTTTTTCTTCGTCTTCTTCTTCTTTTTCTTCTTCTTCATCTTCTGCTTCTTCTTCTTCTTCGTGTTCTTCTTCGTGTTCTTCTTCTTCTTCTTCTTCTGCTTCTTCTTCGTTGCAACCTCTCACAGACGTGATGTTGTTAATCTCAGTCATTTTTACAAATACTATTATAAGGCATGTGTTCTTCAGAATTGCCTGATTTATTCCTTGTTTCCTTTGTTCCAGCTCGTTTGACTAGTTGGTCTGATAGTCATCAATTTGATGTTTTGCTGTAAATTTTTTATAAATTTGTTTTATTTATTTACAAAGTTATTTCATTTTTTTTTTTTATATAAAATGTTTCATTTTTTATAAAATTGTTTCATTGTAATACAGCTTCTTACTCCAGTAGCTTCTTTCCGGATAATTGCAAGGTTGTGGAACTCTTTGCTCACTCTTTTGTTCCTATCTACAGCTTTGATATTTTCAAAACTAACGTCAATAGACATATCCTGTCTTTGCGATAATCATCTTTCGTTCTTTTTAGCGCCTTATACAAAATGGTTTCACGCCTAGTCTCGAGCGACTCCCATTAACAAGTAGTAAATTTAAAAAAAATCCATGTAGAATCTCAAATACGCTTATTTGGCCCTCGGTTTGGATCAATGTAAAATAAAAATTTCAAACTAATTTGATTCACGGAGTAAATATGGTTTTTTGGTGACTGAAATGATTCTAGTTAACAGTGTAATAGAAATCTTCCGTCATTTTTGATCAAGTATAGCCACCGACTCAATTTTTCCATATTTTTTATGGCCCTGTATCTAGTTTGTCCCTGTATAATGTTTTTATACGAGGGTCGTTCCAAAAGTAAAAGCTATTCTTAACTAAAAAAAAGTTCAAGAGCTACTTAAATAAAAATGGTGCCATTAGAACGAGCGACCACCACTATTCTCAATGCAATGTTACCAGCAATGAATGATAGCTGTGCATCGGCGCTTTGTCATACGAGATAAGCGCCAAAGTAAAGCTTCCGATTTTTAAATAAAAAAATTGAAGAGCTACGAAGACGAGGATGGTACAATTAAAACCAGCGCTCATTTGCGATCCAGAAATTATTTTTCTATATTATCACCATCATTGTCATTGCACTTTTGCTAAAGATCCAATGACGCTTCTTTGTTGTTGACGCACGTCCATGACAGGGGTTGCATTCTTAGAGTCTCACACGTCAATATATGTAATAGTCAGATGAAACTTTCAGGTCATGGATGCATAAGTTTAGTCATCATAATAATGCAATTTGCAATCTCCTCTGATTCATTGTGGCGGAAGTAAAACATAGAAAGTATTACTTTTGGAAGCATACTCGGATTTTTTTGTAAATAAATAATTTAGGATGTAGTATTTGTTCTAGCTAAAGATGGTAAATAATATCGATGGGTCGATATAAATATGTTTCAAACTTCTACAAGAATTTTGGATAGCGATCACTATAAGCAAATATATTCTAAAACAGCAATTATATAACGGAATTATATAAGTAATTAACGTAATTATAGAATGTGATTATATAACGTAATTATATAAGTATGTTTCCGTTGGAGCAAAGGTGGTACAATAATATATACATAAATATTGAATTTTGTTGGTTTTATTGGCGATAAAAGCAGTATTGGTACGCCGCCTTTGGATTCAAATTCGCTTATCTGTGCCGTAGTGTGTTCCCTTCCTTGCATGCAAACGCCTGCATTACGCACGTTTTGACGAACGCATGTGTGTGTGTGTGTGTGTTGTAACCTTGCAGGCCGGTAATCAAAACAAGCACAATATATATATATATATATATATATATATATATATATATATATATATATATATATATATATTGAATAAAACGATTCATAATTTGGAATTAAAAATCAGTTTACAAAAGGAAAACAAAATCAATAGATTGTACGATCGTTTCGGAAACGATGTTTTTATTGAAATAGACAATATGTCTTGAACAATAATTTGATAAAAGATTTTCTTTAAACAAAGTCTTCTCATCAGCAAAAATATGGGTCGGGTAAAAGACACCAAAATAAAACTAGCATTTTTTGTAGTAAGGCAGATATTCCTTTTTTCGCTCGCTTTTCAAGCTTGTCATTATTTCAGTCCATCTATTCTTTGATATGCATTAAATTTTTTTCCGAATGGTTGAAATAATTATTTCTACAGTACAACGAGCACTGTTTATTTTAATAGTATTAATACATTTACTAGTACATTAAAATAAACTTTGCTCTTTAGACTCTAGGTCTAATTCCTTCAATATATATATATATATATATATATATATATATATATATATATATATATATATATATATATATATATATATATATACTGGCACGGGCACATCTACAACTTTGGGCTAAGTGTTAGCTTCTATACTTGCTCTACCATCATGAAATCCATCTTTAGTAACCTAACCTATTTATTTTTATGATTTTTTTAATAAATATGTGTGTTATTCAATCTACTTGGAGATATGGTAATGCAACACTGCTAATTCTGTTAATAAGCGTGCCATATTTTAATAGTCAGAGTTTTAGAATTAAAGCTCAATAGATGTTAGGGTTTTTTTGTTGTTTTCTTTTTGTTGTTTTTTTTTTTACTCCATAGCATGTATGAATAAATAATGGATGGTTAAATTCCTGTAACAATGTCTTTATTCACTTTTGAAAATATTTCTTGACAGACCGTTTTGGTGACACTTGCACACACAAAATACAGACTTACATATACTGGTTTTTGTAAAGAATATACCTATCCATATCAAATAAAACCAGTTCCTCAAAAGAAAACAATGACTTTTTATCGACGTTTTAAATTTATAATACAGAGTTATATATCAGTTCTATATAAAATTCATGTTTTTACTCGAAGCTTTCATTTGATCATCTGATGAGCTGAATAAATGTAAAATTCTGATAATTGCGTGTTTATTAGCGTTAGTATGTGCACGAAACAATCGTGAAATTACACTGAAATCTTCTGAATTTCGATAACAAAAATCAAGTAAAGACTTGGTCGTTGAAATTGAATATACTAATGTTTACATATATATTTGTGTATCTTTGTGTGTATATATATATAAATGAGTGTGTGTGTGCACGCGCGTTACTCGAAGTATCAATTTTTAAGTTGACAGCCATAGTTTGAAATACGTCAAAAACTTTAACTACCTAAGAAGTAAACATTAGTGCTAAGCTTGATGGAAGGAGTGTCAAGTAGAAACCTCCATTTCCGGGAAACTTCGTCATCGACTTTGGAAAATTCTGGGCATTAGACTTCAAATAAAGATACAGGTCTACAAAGCTGTAGTTCTCACAATACTCGTCATGGCTCAGAGCGTTGGACACTATACAGAACACAAATTCAACAGTTTGAAGTTTTTGACAAAGTTGTCTTCGAGAAATCTATGGAGTTAGTGGATGTGCCAGGATTGCAAATGCTTACCTTTTCACCATGTGCTATATTGATGGTATTGATTCTTTTCTCTTGAAATCACAGCTGCGCTGGACTGGCTGTAGAATATCTACCGAACTGTTAATGAAAGAGCAATTTGCTAAGAAAAGTAAATATATTAATTAGTGAATGTAGCTATACTCTTATTCTTTATTTATATATATATATATATATATATATATATATATATATAATTTCAGAGTTTTATATCTAAATTTTATTCAGAAAATCTTTTTAAAATTTAAAACAATTTGTTTTATTTTAACAAAAATACAATATTAAAACTAATCCACTTAATCAATGGATTTTCGATAATGTCTCTTTTATCTTTTATTTTTACTTTTAATCTTTTAAAATCTTTTATTTTCATTTTTAATTCACTCTTAAAATATCAGATTTGACCTGTTTTAAACTCCAAATATCTTGATTTTATCATCAATATTTAGCTAATTGGAACATTCATTTTGAACGATTGGATTGTATTAGTAAAAGAGTACTTCTTTCTACAGATCTTGCACTGCCAATAAATGGGACAGAATAAATCTAACA
>NC_136500.1:49572829-49627829 GCF_053919585.1 Euprymna scolopes
GTTATTTCTATTTTTATAGTTATATTTGCGAATCTTTCATAATTGAAAGTATTAAGTGATTTATTTATAGGGGAACATCTGTATTACAAATTGAAATAGTATTTAAATTTATAAGCAAATAACATAATGTTCTTTTATATAGCTTATTAGTACAATACTAGAGTTTTAAATCTTTCTCATAACGTACCGCTTTATTAGGAATAGACACTCATTATATGTGTCATTTCAAAAGTTAGAATTTTATTAGCAACACTTGCGTACATTTTTCGGTTCATAGCTTGTATTTGAATATATAATAGTTCTTAATAAAAATTGTACTCATCAGACCGAATAAAAGTGTTCATAGGCTGTTGAGATATTGAGAATTTGGTTTTTATGCAGTTTTTACAATTAAGAAAGACTTCATACTCAAATATCAGCTATGAGCCGAAACACGCGTACGTAAGTGTTTCAAATAAATCCATAACTTTTGGAAATCTATCTATATATCTATAAAAGTGAAAGTGTCTGTGTGTGTATCTGTGTGTCTGTGTGTGCACATTTCCCTACGCAATTTTAAGTCTACATACTCGAAATTTGATATACAGGGTACTGAGAGTTGGGAAAATCTATGTAATCCGTTTTGGGCCAGAAATTTGCCTATTAAGGGATCAAAGTTCAACGATTTGACTTTTGAGAACTCTACCAAACTCCTCCAACAATTTTGGGTATAAACACTTGAAATTTTAAATATAGGTTCATTGGACATAGATCTAACTTAATAACTTGATTTAAGCCCAATACAATAATTTTAAGGGGTCATAATAGGGGTCAAAATTTTAAAAATTGACCACTTTTTTTTTTTGCTCAACATACATCTCCAAATACCCGGGCAACGCCGGGCACCCATGCTAGTATATCTATAAAAGTGAACATGCCTGTGTATGTACATTTCCCTACGCAATAACTCTGTCAATTTTAAGTCTACAGACTCGAAATTGGATATACAGGGTACTGAGATTTGGGAAAATCGATGTGATCGGTTTTTGACCAGAAATTTGCCTGTTGGGGGATCAATGTTCAACGATTTGTACCTTTGAGAACTCTACCAAACTCTTCTGACAATTTTGTGTATAAACACTTGAAATTTTAGATATAGGTTCCTTAGACATGGATCTAACTTAATAACTTGATTTGAGCCCAAAACAATAAATGTTAGGGGGTCATAATAGGGGTCAAATTAAAAAAAATTGACCGTTTCTTTTTCGCTAAAAATAACCTCCAAATACCCGGGCAACGCCGGGCTGAAATGCTAGTTAACAATAAAACGATTGTATATTGGAATATTTGTAATAATCAGAAATTACTTTTTCAGGGCATTAAATAAATAGTGGAAAACAGATTAAGCTAATCAGAAGTGACTCGTAAAGGGACTTTTTGTAATTTATCAGAAGCGACTTTCCCTGTGCCTTGCTGTAATTAAGCAGAGGTTACTTTTCCAAGGCATTTTTTCATGTTAAAACTTTATAACATTAAATATAGTATTTAAAAAACGAAACTTTTTTTTACAATTAATCAGAAGTGATTTTCCATTGCATTTTTATGATATTAAAATTTTGTAAAAATGTAATATAGTAGTATGAAAAACGTTTTTCTTGCAATTATTCAGAAGTGACTTTCCCAAAACCTTTGAAAAACAACAACTATGAAGATGAAGACAACATTCTGCAAAAGAATGAATACACAAATTATGAAGCCTCGTTTCACTGTATTCAAAAAAATTCAGAAAAAAATTAAAATAATATTTGATTAATTTAATAGATAACTACTGTTGCCATATCTGGGCAGGAGCTGCTAAAAACAGCCTATCCTGCCTTTACAGAGTACAAAATAGACTTCGTGGCTTAGTGGGGGATGCCCTTTTCTCTACCCTGCAACCTCTCTCCCACAGAAGAGACGTTGCGAGCCTATCCTTGTTTTATCGTTATTTCCATGGCAGGTGCTCGTCTGAACTCCAATCTCTGGTCCCCCCTCGCCAATCTTTCACGAAAAACACCTGTCTAGCTGAATCCACTGTGAAAAATTTCCCCCACTCTATATCTGTGCCTAAATCAAAACGCGGATTCCATGAACAAAGCTTCTTTCTTAGAACTGCACGCCTGTGAAACTCTGTTCCGTCTGCCTGCTTCCCACCGGACTACAACTTGGATGTCTTCAAGTCCAATGTTAACAAATTCCTAATGAACCGCCCCCTTAAGTAAACACTTCATCAAATCTCCACACTAAAGTAATGTACTTGCAATAACCCTTATCCCTGAGTGGCTTCCGGGCCTTGATAAGTGGTGATCACTGTGTAAAAAAAAAAAAAAAAAAAAAACTTCATACTTAAGCATGTCAATAACGCCATTCCCTACAGTCTGGTTTAGTTTATTATACAACGTGTATGTGAATACTAGAGAAGAATGTTGCCATTTCGTTTGAAGCGCCAGAGCAAGACCAACCTGGTCAAATAGAGGACATATCATACTTCGAGAGAATATTATGAGATTATTGTTGCTAATATTGGCGTTGATAGATTAAACCGATTTGAATAATTTAGGAATCAAGACCACGATTACTATTTCACTACTTAAATAGTTGCGCTCTGCTTTTCTTACAAATCAGGAACGTACAGTTTGCGAGTTTTAATATCACAAAAATTAAAAACATCTGCTTTAATTTGGCTGCTTGTCAAGTTCGTTATATTCAAACAAAAAAAAGGGAAAACTGATCCGTTGGGTCGAGGATGTCGGATATTTCATTTTGTCCCAGAGGAATACAATTTAAAAAATCAAGGTCAAGAATATATATATATATATATATATATATATATATATATATATATATATATATATATATATATATATATATATATTACAGAAGTTTATAACGGTATCTTTATCATCAGTTTCAAATCAACAAGCGATCAGCAAATGATCGCGCCTTGTTTATTTGATAAACAACGGCTAAAGAGGGGCAATGATGTCTGAAGCGTGTCAAGAATGCGCGATCAATCAGTACTGATGTTCTTAAAATCTCTTGTAATACATAGGTTCAAATTTTTAAATAATGGACTATTGTGCTGCGGTTTTCTCTAACTAATCTTATATATATATATATATATATATATATATATATATATATATATATATATACTAGTAAAAGTACCTGTCTTTGACTGGATTCAAAAACAGCCTACAGAAAATGGGGTCTGATTTATTAAAGTATGATAGATTATGAAAAGGAAGGGTTGTAAAGAGATAGCTTCGAATTTGAGGGTATCAAAACCAAAGCAAATGGATGATGAAAGTAAAAATAAAATAGATAAACCCCATAACTTATTATACCATACCTGTTCACACTGAAACACTTACCACAATATTCTATGGATCTATATTAAAAAAAAACTTGTTAAACTTTGTGACATATTTCCATTCTATGGAGGTCAGGTGCGAACGAACACCCCATAATTTTATTATACCATATTTCTTCAAACTGAAACATATTATCAAAGTATACTTACGCAGATAGATATGAAAAGTCTTTATTAAAGTTTGCGCCTATTTCAGTTCTATGGAGGCCAGGCGCGAACGCAGACCCCACAATTTTATCATACCATCTCTATTTAAGTTAAAACATACTTATCAAAGTATTCTTATGTACATCTTTATCAAAAACACTTGTAAACGTCTTTTTTTTTAATTTTTAATTTTTTTATTTCCATACTTTGTTGACCAGGCGCGTACGAAGACCCCACAATTTTGATGAATCATCATTATGCTAGATCAAACATGCCCATTCTTGTGTCTCGATACATCTTCTATCATTATATATGATCAGTTTTCTATGATAGTCAACCATATAAGAGCCTATTCGTGACCAGACACACACACATACGTTCAGCTTTATATTATAGATATAAGGAACTTTGTGTGTGTGTGTGTGTGTGTGTGTGTGTGTGTGTGTGTGTGTGTGTGTGTGTGTGTGTGTGTGATAGAGAGAGAGAGAGAGATAGAGAAAGAGTTAGCTATGGATTCGGGAATGGTTGGGCCGATATTTGTGAAATTTTGCACAAACGTGCTTGATGTGTCTTTGTGTGTTCTTAGAAAAAAATAGTGACATCAAAAGAATAAAGGAAATTGGTTTAAGGACTACATTCCGGTTCACACGTGGCAGCAGCTAAGCGGAACGAGTCAGCAATACAATTACTTCACAATTTGTTCAGAACAGGTTCCATGATCTCGGCCAGCCGCTTTGCAAGTTCATGTTGAGCTAATCCAATCATAGATAAGACGGGTCCTAAGGGGACACCATCCTTATGGATCTTGGCCAGCCCGTACATTCGTGGTCGCTGCGAACCCACGGGTCGGATCCTATCATAAGTGTCCTTGCTGATAAATTTACTTTTACGTAACTGATGAAAACGCTTTTGAAGTTTTACTTCAGTACTCAAAGTGTTATCCTTTGAAGTGTCACCAAGCTTCATAAAATTAGTACCATCGTTCAAAATATGTAGCATTTTCTGGGGGTAATCATTACTATACTATCTTAAGAATGATCACACCGGAACCTTTGTCCGGTTTAGTAATATAAATATCCCTATTAGACTTTAAATGTTTGGCGGCCTGATAGTGAATCTTGTTCCATACAAATTCTTTTGTGTTGATAAAAGAATTTGTTTTTTCTTTACATTTTCACCCGAAACAAGGCACATTACCACTTTGGTGTAGGGGCTACTATCAGGGGCAATATCTACTCGGGTACTATATGGGGATTTGGGCAGCAATATGCCTGTTCACGTTACACTTGAACTTCTGCACGGCAGTACAGTTGGGGAAGCAGGGACCTGGAGTGGAATTCCAAAGTCTAGCGGTTCTGGGGAAGAAACTACTGGAGTAGAAAGATCTTTTACATCTAGGGATCTCTACTGTGTGGGGGTGGGATTTAGCTGCCTTTTGGCTTTGTCGAGGGTGTCTACGTCGTGGAGGCACAAGTGCTTGCAGTCCTTCAAAGCATTCTCAATTAAAATACTTGTAGAACAGGCAGAGGGATGCAATATTTCGTCGATGGGACAGAAGCTGAAGCTTAGACGCCAGTTCAGGGCCTATCAGATTGGTGACTCTCCTTTGAACCTTGTCTAGGAGCGAGAGACTAGTAGCAGATGCACCAGCCCAAAAGTGACAGCAATACTCCATACATGGGCGAATGGTGGCCTTATAGAGGTACAGGATACTTTCGGGTGTTAGTAGTTTTCTAGCACGGTAGAGAGAGCCTACCTTCTTCCCAGCGGCCCTGGCAATGCTTTCCATGTAATTGTTCCAACTCATGTTTCCTGTGAACGTTAGGCCAAGTAGTTTGAAACATGTACTCTCAGATAAAGAGTCGTTGGCTATTGCTATTGGTTGTAGAGAATGTTTCTTGTAATTATTGAAGGAAACTAGTTTAGTTTTGGCGGCATTGAACGTGACTATCCATTTTTGTCCCCATTCCACTACAGATTGGAGGTCATCCTCTAGTGTTTCTGTCATTTCTTTAGATATGTGTTCATTTGTTTTCCTGCAGTGTCTGTTATAGAATGTGGTGTCATCAGCATATATACCCATCTCAGAGGCAATTTTGTCGGGGAGGTAATTTATGAATATTAGAAACAACAGAAGTCCAAAGATAGACCCTTGGGCACTCCCGCAGTTATGTCATATTGTTTAGATGTACGACCGTCGAGGACAACCTGGATTTTTCTCTTATTTAAGAAGAATTTAATTATGTTTAGTATTCTACCAGTGATACCATATGATCTAATTTTCCTGGTGAGACCTCATGCCATACCTTGTCAAATGCCTTAGACATATCTAGTTTCCGCTCTTCCCTCCCCCGCTTTGTCCAGTGAATGGTATATACGTTCAGAGATTACAGTGAGGATGTCTGCTGTGGAACGGGCTTGTCTAAATCCATATTGTTGGTCAGTCAGAAGTTTAGCATCTGTAAGGTGATGGACTAGAGGATGGTTAATTAAGGTCTCAAATATTTTGGCGAAAAGTGGGAGGAGGCTAACGAGGCGATAATTTGATGGGTCAGTTCTTTCGCCAGAATTCTTGAATACTGGTACCACAGAAGCAGTTTTCCAACAGCCCGGAAAGCAAGATTCATTAAGGCATTTGTTGTAGAGCTTGGAGAGAACTGGAGCTACTTCGGCTCAGCACTTTTCTAATAGCACAGATGGGATGAGATCGGGTCCACATGCTTTTGAAGTGTCAAGGTTTTTTATGATAGCATGCACCTGAGAAGGGGTGATTTTCAGATCGTCTAGCATGGCGTCTGTCTGCAAAGGAAAGTCAGGCAGGGGGTGGTTGGAAGGGTCTAGTGTGGAGTTTGAGGCAAACCGACTGGCAAGCATGTTAGCCTTCTCGGTTGCTGAGGAGACAAACTCGTGATTGTTGGTTAGTGGGGGAATTATTGATTGCCCATTATTTACTACACTGTTGTAGATTTTCCAGAAGTCACGATTTCCTAATGTTTGTGCTTCGATGCGTTTTTTAGTGGTTTCAGTTAATTCTCTCTTAGCTGTCGCTATTTCTTTTTTAACGTTAATTCTAGCTTCTATATACTTCTGTCTGTTTGAACTGGACTTATGTCGGTTAAATCTGCGGTATGCATGCTGCCTTTGAGCAATGGCAGTTGCGCAAGTCGAAGTAAACTATTGGGTAGTGGGTCTTGCTATAAAATTTCCGCATGGGGACAATTGCTTCAATTGCCGTTTTGAACCATTCAATGGTCTCATTTGCGCACTATTCAACAGGAAGAGAAAAAATATTTTCCCATGGGGCATCTTTGATAAGATCTCTGATGGCTTCCCAGCCAGCCTTTTTATAATATCTTGTTGTTTTAAGCACTGGCTCTTCAGTTTTGGCTCCAGAGTTTAGGGCGATTTCAACCATTATCACAACAGGATCAGCGTTCCCAAGTGGGCTGTCGGCATTCGTTATACAATCCTCGGAAACTGTGATCAGAAGCAGATCTAGAAGTGATGCGTGTTGTTATTGCTGGCCAGGGAAACGGGTTGGAAACGTAACCATTTGTGATAGGGAGTGAGATATAGAGAAGCTATGTGTTGTGCTGCCCGCTGCGTCTGTGTAAGTAGAGAATTCAAGCCGATTTTTGTGGTGGCCATTAAAGTCACCAAATACATGTACGTGTGCACTAGTGTCGAGGGAGAGTGCTGTGTCTATGCTGTCAGAGACTTTGTTTATTATGATGCAGTCCTGGGTCGAGGGAGAGCGGTAAAGAAAGTAAAAGTAGCTAATGTTGTGTTGCAAGTTTAGTCTAAAGCACATAAAGGCTTGATCATCCGATTCTAGGTTTGTTTCTCTAGTCAAGGGAAGGGTATTATGAATGTAAACTCCAAGTCCGTGCATATGACTGTCAAAGTCCTTACGACAGAATGAGAGATATCTAGGCATGTTAAAGTAGTTAAAGGGGGTGGAGGAGTGGAGGTTAGTCTCACTTAGTGCTAAGATATCCGGGGTATTTGTTAGTAGAAATGCTTCAACATCAGCTAAATTAGTTCTAAGCCCACGGATGTTCGTGAATGCAAGCCTCAAGGGAGGATGCAAGTTGGATTTGTTTGTCCCTATGCCTGGTTTAAGCTTATTTTTAGATGGTACTGTCATCATATATATATTTTTTTGGCGAAACTGTATGCGAGTTCAGCTAACTTTGCCTTCATGTAGAGGGAATTCTCAGTCGACCTATTATGGTGTTTGACCTGGGAATGTAATACCTCATATGTAGCTCCAATTTGAAGGCATTACATTCGTGAAGTAAAAATATTATTACAACATAGCGTTAAGGAAATATTATTTCCGTGTAGATAGTCAGATTATTTCAATATATATTTATTGTCACATTTTTGTTACGTTTATAAAAAGTTAGATGCCATCATGTGTTGACATTTAAATAGTTTTGTTTTTATTAATATTGGAAAAGAATAATTGTTTTTAATAATTATGATGATCACAAATCACATCAGCCGAAACATTGTCAGCAAAATATGTCATTTGCGTAATAAACAAGCAATTTTATCAGATTTGTCATTGAAATGAAAAATGAACCTAAAAACTTTTTTTTTTTAAGATGATTTTTATTTTCAGCTGAAACAATTGGTAAAATATATGTGTTCCTCGTTAAAAAAAGAAAAATATTAAGGAAAATATTTTAAAAGATTGTGTAAATTGGTCAAGTAGTTTATTCTGTTATTTTACATGAGGAAACATAAAGAAAATACAAATAAACTAATAGTTTTTAACAAGTTGCGACGCTAACAACGTATAATGTTTTTTTAATTATCTTCGGTTTTATTTATTTATGTGTATTCGTGTGTTTATGTTAGAATTCTTTTTTTTTTTAAGTAAGAATGTAAGAAAAAATGAAACACGGAAAAGAACGATTCGTAATGACGTTGGAAATGTATGCATGCGTAGAATTTTTTAAAGCGGAATTGAAAACCGGAAAGAGAGCTTCATCGACAAGGCAAGCTGATCTGATTAATATATTGTTACGAACTGGGAGAGGCTAAGTCTATAAGCGCTTCACCCTACATTGCTCATAACACAAAATAAAGAAACAAAAAAAGGAATGTTGTGTCGGACGCTGTGTCGATACCTGAAATGACATGTTGTCTTAGATTCGTAGATAATTTTCATTCCACCTTAAACGATTCAAACACAAAGCAAGAATGACATAATGAGGTTTTATTAGGCATGTAATCTGGAATTCAATGCAACACCTCAGTGGATCGGGTTGAGGTCGAACAAGCACAGCGAGAAAATAAACAATAAACAAAAATAATCATAAAAATAAAGTAAAAAAAAATGATAGGAATATAGAATGACAGTTCCGAAAAAAACATGAATGGAGATGGGATTGGGTCAGGAGATGGGGTATTACTCAGTTTTGTTGGTACAATTCCTGTTGATGTGAGAACTTCGCGAGCTGAGCTTTATCTTCATTGCGTTCCGTGTGAGCAGCATTTTATACGAAGATTTCCTTGTGGGTTTTAGGCGATTTGAGATTTAATTTTCTCATTCAATTCAAAATACGTAATATTTGCTCATTTCCTTTTAATCGTCGCCACGTGGACGATGGAGACATCTGGGTCACGGCTGGATGGTAATAAATCACCCTGGCATAATTTCGCGTTTCATCTCGTAGCTGTCTCAATCGACAAAGAACGCGCTTGTTTTAGATTTCTCCGGCTTAGATATTTTCTGAAATATGGAGGAGGGGGGTCGCTATTCGTATTGATATTATTTCTTTTCCTTTCCTAAATCTGTTTCCTTTCCCATTAACATTGTTCTTTTGGCCTTGTTTTTATGTATTCCCTGTCCATACCAGAATCATTATATATATATATATATGTGTGTGTGTGTGTGTGTGTGTGTGTGTGTGTGTGTGTGTGTGTGTGTGTGTGTGTGTGTGTGTGTGTGTGTGTGTGTGCGCTAAACGAATTCAACTTAATATACAAGTTAAGGCAATACTTCATAGTAGTATTAAAGATAATTAATGCTAAAAAATACTAACGCTGCTATTAATATATAACACATAAGAAAAATAATATAATATATAATAATACTAATTAAGTTAATATGCAATAAAATAAAATGAGAAAAAGAAAAATGATTTAAATATTTAATAATATATAAAGAAAATCCTCATTAAAATATATATATATAACAAATTTTATATAAACGAATAATATAAACACAATTTATTTTAGTAAAATATATAAATTATATAGCAAGTCTTCTTGACATTGTCTGTGCTATTTTGACATTTTTTCACATTGTTACTATTACCCGATAAAAATAATGTAATGGTAATAATAAAGAAAATATAATAATATATAAAATAAATCAAATTAATTAAATGAGGAAACATTATATATTTATGTATATATAAATATAATATCACCAGATGTAATAGCAACACACATAAAAATCTAAATTAAAAAGATCGAAATAAATTTAATATTAAATTGTTTCTTTGACGACAAACGATGGTTACCATTACCAGTGTTACTGTTGGCCCGAATCAAAATGCTAACTTGTTTTTCATTCGTTAAAATTGACCCAAATAATTAATTAACAAGTAAACAAAATAATAAGAAAGAAAATGGCAATTAGAATAATAATAATAATAATAATAATAATAATAATAATAATAATAATAATAATAATAATAATAATGATAATAATAGAGTAGGAAACCTTATGCATCAGTATATATAAATTACACTAAGAATACCAAACTAATTTTAACATAATTGCTTTTTCTGTTTGACAGCATAACTAATCCTACTTCTGGTTTTTGTTTGCATACATACTTTGGTTCATTTCTTTTGGAAAAAGAGATAATATTCTCGAAATATTCAGAAGTTCCATCATCCTGGTTATCTCAAGTAATAAATCCATATTTATTGATTCGTATTTGTGGTTGTTTTTAGAAAATAAATGGATATACAATGAAAATAAATGGATACACAATGAAAATAAATGGATATACAATGAAAATAAAACCTTTAAGACCTTCCGTCTTTGTTCATTTTTTATATATATATATCATTTATAACATTCACTTTCTGTCTTTCGCCATTATTTTTTTTTCAAATTGTATCTTCTTTAATACGAAATCTTTTAAAGCGGCTCAAATAATTGGATTTTTGTGTGCCGTTTTTTATGGGGATTTAGCCGGTGAAAATAGTTGCTAAGGGGTCAAAAAAGCGGTCAAAATTGAAAAATATCAGAACTGGCTAAGCCGAAGTCAAATAAAACTGCACTTATACGCATGCGAAAATCGTTGTACATTTTATACATTCATCTTAGTTTATTTATAAATAACTTCATATCTGACTGACGATGGCCCAGTGGTAACGTCACAGGCTTCACTGCTATAATTTTGATTTCAGTTTCTATTCTAATTAGTGGCACCCATGTCATATTTTTTTTTTTACTTTTGAAATCTCGACTATACATTGCGTGCAATATCATAATAGAAAATTTGTTCTGTTATCATATATACGAGATCTGGATGAATTAAAATATCATAGTCAAGCGTATTGACGGCTGGGCGTCGATCGAGTTTTGGAATGAAAGCTGCATCGATCTGTGGATATATATTTTTTTAAATCACTACTATAAATTAGGTACAGGCTCAACTCGAAAGAGTTTAGATGATAGAAATTGGAATTAATTCCTGTAAAATATCGTTCGATCACGGAAACCTATTTGTTCTTTGTGGGAGAAACGAAAACAGAACTTCGACGCCGTTTGGTCTCAATTCAAAAGGATCTAGATAACTCCAATAGGAATTGATTTCTGCAAAAATATCACTCGAGCACGAAACACTATATTTTTACAATTTTGTTTTGAACATTTTTAAACAATATTCCTTGAAAGTTGGTTACACAAACATCTAATTATACAGGGTGGAATGGTAAGTTTGTCGCCTTAAACACTACAGCTTTATTTTAAAACTTTTATTGAAAAGATTAATTCGGATAACTTGATTATTATTTTTTTTTTTAATTTGAAATACTCGGTAAACAATTTTCTAATATAATATATACGGAATCTGCATACATTATTTAATAGCTTATTTATTTTATGTATTTTACGACAGGGCAACTACAGGCGCCGACATTAGCTAACAGAAGGTAGGGCACCGGCTTTGCCCGGTCGTAAAATACGCTTAAATATGACATTTTAATTTGTCCAGATTTCGTATATATTATTAGAGTCGTGGTTTCAAAGTAAAAAAAAAGTATTTAGCTGCCATAAGCTAGAATCGAAACCGAAAGCAAAACTGTAGTATTCAAAGCTGGTGACGTTACCACTGCACCACCGTAACATGCACATGAACTGATTAAAAATTGAAAATTAACTAAGATGAATATATAAAATACGTAACGATTTTTTTTTATTTTGATCCATTTTTGGCCCCTTAAAAACTATTATAACAGGCTAAAGATCAATAAAATCCAGTCATTTGAGGCCCCTAGCGCCGATCTGTGACTTTAGTTTCGAAAGAGATAAAGTTCGAAAATATCATTAATCTACGGTCGTGATTAATCTTTTAATTACAGTTCCTTCTTAAGAAATAACATGTTAAGCAAAAATTAAATAGAAGATCATACGTGTATACAAAGTTTATACGAAACTATGGTAGATTAAGGAAGAAATAGTGGAATATCTAAATAGAAACTAGAATTTCAAGGTACAGATAAATATTTGGGAAATAAATCAATTAAATAAATAAATTGGGGAAGAAAAATAATTATTAAAAAAAGTAAAACATACAAAAGATTTAATTAATATTAAAATATGTAATTGGTTGAAATAACATTTAAAAAGTGGAAATACGAAAATGGTGCGATTACTGAATTCGAAGGCTATTGAAAAAATAAAACCAAAAAGAAAACATAAGAATGGTGTAGAGGTAGGTCCAACTGCTTGATCTCTTAAAATAGAGATTATGAGCGTATTTATATATCTACAACTATTGTATTTGGCCGTCTTAACAGTAGCTATTTTGGAATATTTTTAAATGATATTTTAAACTAAACCTAAGGCGAGGGAGGCCTCTCCAGTTTTGGATGACAACCTTCCTAGAGCTGATGACTGAAACAAATTACCGGTTTGCAAACCTAAACTGCTTAAGGAGTAGAGAGGCTATGTTTATGTCCCGGCTTCCATACTCCTTCTTTGCCTATTAGTCAGGCGCAGAGACGCTATCACAGTGATTGGACAAGACACTCAGTGGTAGATCTTGTTTCTTGTCTAGGACAATGAACGCCGTTTTCCCCACTCCTGACACATCCCACCCCTCAAAACTGGGTACTTGGGAGTGTTAGAGTACCACATATGCCTGTACAATTAGATTGGGTTGACCTTCTTCTGATGGGTTGAGGGTACCGGATTGACAGTTCCTGGTTGCTGTTTCCGACTGGTAGTACAGGTGCCCTAACTGTTTGGTAGCGCTTAGAGCGGCTGCTCCCTCAACAGTTTTATAATATCGGGATGTTTGTAGTGCCTAGAAATGGAAGGGGACCCTGTACTCATCCCCGATGGGCTTCTCTGAGGCCACAGTCCTAGTTGAAGAAAGGTCAGCTGATGGTCTACTTGTGTTGCATGTCTGATACCCTGCATAACCTCTTGTTCAGCTGTTACACCAACTGAAACTCTTTAACATGATGACAGTACAATAAAAAAATAAGCTTAAATCAGGCTTAGGGACAAACAAATCGAACTTGCCTCCTCCCTTGAGGCTTGCATTCACGAACATCCGTGGGCTTAGGACTAATTTAGCTGATGTTAAAGCATTTCTCATAATACCCCGGATATCTTAGCACTAAGTGAGACTAACCTCCACTCCTCCATCTCCTCTAACTATTTTAACATGCCTGGCTATCTCCCACTCTGCTGTAAGGACTCTGACAGACATATTCACGGACTTGGAGTTTACATTCGTAATACCCTTCCCTTGACTAGAGAAACAAACCTAGAATCGGACGATCAAGCCTTTATGCGCTTTAGACTAAACATACAACATACACCACAACATTAGCTACTTTCATTTTCTCTACCGCTCTCCCTCGACCCAGGACTGCGCCATAATAGACAAAGTCTCTGACAGCATAGACACAGCACTCTCCGTCGACACTAGCGCACAAGTACATGTATTTGGTGACTTTAATGGCCACCACAAAAACTGGCTTGCATTCTCTACTTACACAGATGCATCGGCCAGCACAACATATAGTTTCGCTATATCTCACTCCCTATCACAAATGGTTACGTTTCCAACCCGTTTCCCTGACCAGAATTAACAACACGCATCACTTCTAGATCTATTTCTGACCACAGTTCCCGAGGATTGTATAACAAATGCTGACAGCCCACTCGGGAACGCTGATCATGCAGTGATAATGGTCGAAATCGCCCTAAACTCTAGAGCCAAAACTGAAGAGCCAGTGCTCAAAACAACGAGATATTATAAAAAAGGCTGACTGGGAAGCCATCAGAGATCTTATCAGATATGCCCCATGGGGAAATATTTTTTCTTTTCCTGCTGAAGTGTCCGCAAATGAGACCATTGAATGGTTCAAAACGGCAATTGAAGCACATGTTCCCATGCGGAAATTTTATAGCAGCCCCACTCTATCCAATGGTTTTCTTCTTCTACTTGGCCAACTACCATTGCTCAAAGGCAGCATGCATACTGCAGATTTAACCGACATAAGTCCAGTTCAAACAGACAGAAGTATATAGAAGCTAGAATTAACGTTAAGAAAGAAATAGCGACAGCTAAGAGATAATTAACTGAAACCACTAAAAAAACGCATCGAAGCACAAAAATTAGGAACTCGTGACTTCTGGAAAATCTACAACAGTGTAGTAAATAATGGGCAATCAACAATTCCCCCACTAACCAAAATCACGAGGTTGTTAGCTCAGCAACCGAGAAGGCTAACATGCTTGCCAGTCGGTTTGCCTCAAACTCCACACTGGACCCTTCCAACCACCCCCTGCCTGACTTTCCTTTGCGGACAGACGTCACGTTAGACGATCTAAAAATCACCCCTGTTCAGGTGCATGCTATCATAAAAACATATTACTTTCCGGGCTGTTGGAAAACTACTTCTGTGGTACCAGTATTCAAGAATTCTGGCGAAAGAACTGACCCATCAAATTATCGCCCCATTAGCCTCCTCCCACTTTTCGCCAAACTATTTGAGACCTTAATTAACCATCCTCTCGTTCATCACCTTACAGATGCTAAACTTCTGACTGACCAACAATATGGATGTAGACAAGCCCGTTCCACAGCAGACATCCTCACTGTAATCTCTGAACGTATATACCATTCACTGGACAAAGCGGGGGAGAGCAGAGCGGTAGATCTAGGTATGTCTAAGGCTTTTGACAGGGTATGGTATGAGGTCTCCTCAGGAAAATCAGATCATATAGTATCACTGGTACAATACTTAACATAATTAAATCCTTTTTAGATAAGAGAAAAATCCTGGTTGTCCTCGACGGTCGTACATCTAAACAATATGATATACATGCGGGAGTGCCTCAGGGGTCTGTGCTTGGATCTCTATTGTTCCTAATATTCATTAATGACCTCTCCGACAAAATTGCTTTTGAGATGGGTATATATGCTGATGACACCAAACGCTATAACAGGCATGACAGGAAAACAAATGAATACATATCTAAAGAAATGGCAAAAACACTAGAGGATGACCTCCAATCTGTAGTGGAATGGGGACAAAAATGGATGGTCACATTCAATGCTGCCAAGACTGAACTGGTTTCCTTCAATAATTACAAGAAACCTTCTCTGCCACCAATAGCAATGGCTAGTGACTCTTTATCTGAGAGTACATGTTTCACAATGCTTGGCCTAACGTTCACAGGAGACATGAGTTGGAACAATTACATTGAAAGCGTTGCCAGGGCTGCTACGAAGAAGGTAGGCTCTCTCTACCGTGCTAGAAAACTACTAACACTCGAAAGTATCCTGTACCTCTATAAGGCCACAATTCGTCCATGTATGGAGTATTGCTGTCACATTTGGGCTGGTGCATCTGCTACTAGTCTCTCGCTCCTAGACAAAGTTCAAAAGAGAGTCGCCAATCTGATAGGCCCTGAACTGGCATCTAAGCTTCAGCTCTTGTCCCGTCGACGAAATGTTGCATCCCTCTGCCTGTTCTACAAGTATTTTAATGATGAATGCTCTGGCGAACTGCAGACACTTGTGCCCCCACGACGTGGACACCCTCGACAACCCCGACAGGCAGCTAAATCCCACCCACACACAGTAGAGATCCCTAGATGTAAAAGATCTTTCTACTCCAGTAGTTTCTTCCCCAGAACCGCTAGACTTTGGAATTCTATTCCAGGTCCCTGCTTCGCCAACTGTACTGACATGCAGAAGTTCAAGTGTAACATGAACCGACATCTTGCTGCCCAAATCCCAACATAGTACCCCAGTAGTTGTTGCCCCTGATAGTAGCCCCCTACACCAAAGTTGCAATGTGCCTTGGTTGGGGTGAAAATGTAAAAAAAAAAATTTTTTTAATGGTCCAAATGGTTATGAAACAATTGTAACGCATCAGGAAATACACAGTATGATGTACTCATTTTATATTTTGTCGTCTTTATTTTTGTGAAAATCTTATATGCATGCTCGATTATGAAAACGGATAATCATGAAGTTTAAATAAATGAGTCAAATGAATAACAATTTAATCGCATGATACTAAATTAAAGTCGTATTTGTTATTGAGCACGATCTTATAAACAACATTGCGCTCATTGAATTAACATCTATGAATGAACAACCATACAACATACAAACATTATATATATATATATATTAATATAAAAAATGTGTGTGTGTGTGTGTGTGTGTGTGTGTGTGTGTGTGTGTGTGTGTGTGTGTGTGTGTGTAACTCTGTTCACTTTTTCCCCCTCTGGTTATATTACACTTCATGATTTTTTAATCGACTGATGTATTATTCTTTCTTTTTTTTAACATTCGATTATGGTACATTTATTTCTCAAACACACACCCACATACACACACATATATATATATATATAGAGAGAGAGAGAGAGAGAGAGAGAAAGAAAGAGAGAGCGAGAGAAAGGAGAGAGAGAAGGGGGCATGTTTCCACGAAGTATATAGCCAATTGGGCGTAAAAAGGCTTAGGCTTTAGGTTAGGGTTTGGGAGTCATTTCGGACCATGTTTCTGAGAGATGATTGTGATGGTTTACATTACATCTAAACTTCTGCATGTACGCACAGTCAGAGAAGCAATTAACAAGGAGGAAATTGCAAAGTCGAGGGAAGAAGCTATTAAAGTAGGTTTTCTGACATCTAAGGATCTCTATTTTGAATGGTTGGAATTTTTGTTGCTAAGCAGGTTTGTCGGAGGTATGTAAGTTAAGGGGGAACAAGGTTGATGATTTCATCAGAGCGTATTCCATTAAAATACTAGGAAAAACGGGCACATGGGATGCAACATTGTGGCGATGGGGCAGGGGTAAATAGTAAAAGACCTATTAGATTAGATACTCTTATTAGATTAGATACTCTTATTAGATTAGATACTCTTCTAGAGTGAGAAACAAGTGGTAGATGCACCAGTCCATTTATGGAAATAATATTTCATGCACAGAATACTCTCATGGTGAGCATGAGTATTGTTTTCTTTGCAGCAGCATGTGCAATACCCTCAATGTATTTGTTCTAGTTCATGTTGCCTGTGAATGTTAAGTCCAGGAGTTTGAAAGAAGAGTTCTCTGGTACATTGTTATTAACCTTGGCTATTGGAGGTTGAGAAGGCATCTTGTGATTGTTTAAAAAAAAAGAAATTTAATGTTAGTAGCAATTAAATGTGACCATTCATTTACAATACGAAGTAGAGATCATTTTTGAAGGATTCTGCCATTGCTTTGCTATGTGTACATCTATTTTTCCTCATGCCTACTATAGAGTCTTGTATTATCGGAAAATATATCCATCTTAGAGACAATATTATCATGTAGTCTATTTATGAATATCAAAAATAGTAGAGGCCCAAGGATCGAGCCCTGAGACCTTCTCACATTAATATTATGCTGTTGTATGTACATACATCAAGGACAACCTGGATTTTCCTCTTGACTGGAAACGGTCTAATTATATTTAGCATTCGTTCAGTAATAACGTATGATTTTATTGTCATTAGGAGCCTTTTATGCCATAATTTGTCAAAGGCTTTGAATATATCAGGGGCTACAATCCTGGCTTCCCCCGTTTATTCAGTGCATGATATATGCGGTCAGAGACGGCCGTTAAAATATCTGCAGATAAACGGTATTGTTGGTCAGAGACAAAATTAGCTTTTACGTGGATTCGTGCTTGATTAATGACAAATATTTTAACGATGAAGGAGCGACTGATAGGGCAATAATTAAGTTCTTATCTTATGCTATTGGTTATTTTTACATACTTTCTTTTTGGTTGTGGCTATTTCTTTCTTACAATGATTTCTAGAATCTGTATATTTTGCCTATTTGTATTTGACTTAAGACATACGAGCTAGCAGAATGCATGCTGCCTTTGTGTAATGATAGCTGCATAATTTGAAATGAACCGTTGGGAAGAGTGAGGCTTGCTATAATACTTCAGTGTGGGAACATGTGCTTCAATGCCTGCTTTGCATCATTCAGTCTTGTCATTGGCTGTCCGGTAAGAAAGAGAAAATATATTGGTCCATGAGGAATCTCTGATATGGTCTCTGATAACTTCCAATCAGCCTTCTTGTAGCACCTTATCGTTTTCACAAACGGCTCCTCATTTTGCTGTTGAGATTTAAAAGTTATGTCTACTAAAATCACAAGATGGTCAGCGCTTCCAAGTAGACTATGATCATTTTTCACACAATCCTCTGGTACTATGGTTGGGAATAGGTCTAGAAGTTAAGCTTACTGATCTTCACAATCTGATATGCGGGTAGGGAACATGACTGTGTAAGTGTAGAGAAACTATGAGTACAGCGTCTAGCTACATAAACACATGTACTTTGACGTTAGTATCTAAGGAGAGTGTTGTGAACCTGTGTGCGCCACCCTGGCAGCCGCCAATTCAGACGGCGACAGGGTCTGAAGAAAGGAAGACCATGGAAACGGTGTTTGAGTCGGCGATTGTTGTCGAGCTGGTGATCACGTGGTTATGTCCCATATTAACAAAAAAAATTAAACTCTTTTATTGGTGATTGGATTTTTTATTACAAATAATCGAAAATTCTGGTGGATGATTTTATTTTTAGTTGATTACATGATGTTTTATGTCTTTGCCACTCGTACCTTGGGTTAGTGGTGAATGAAAATTGGTTATTTCTTTTTAGCGAAATGTTTATAACCTTGTAAAGTTTCAAGTTTGAAAATGCACGGAACGCAAATTATGAGGAATTGTTTTTCGTTTTTTGTTTTTTGATAAATACCGCTTGCCAATTATCGATTTCGAAACCGGAAGCAGTTATCAAGTTGATTCCTGCCATTTAACTCAGAATGTCACTTTCTGTTTACATTTAATTTGTATTCATTATAGATTTTATTGATACATTTCAAGCGATCGAATGATAAGTGTTTACTTTTTAAGGCTTAAGAAACACATTTAATTTTGTGGTCATTTGCGTCTGGTTCACGTTTCATCGTACTTGCGTTCCATAGGGCAGTTGCTATGATTACGAAAATCGATAAGTCATCAAACGATGTTTGGTTCGAGTTTTTGTTGTAACGTAACAGTCGACAGGTTTACGATCTGTTCCGATCTTTAGTTATTTTTATGGTATTATTAATTGTCCGTGTGTCGTCATTTGAGCACTTTTGTAGCTTGTGTATTTCATATTTTAGTATTAGTCGTCATAGCCACCATATGGGAGCCATTATGTCCGTTTAACACATTAAACTTTCATATATTCTGTTCTTTTTTAGATCCCACGTGAAGACATCAGATCTGATGAACACAAGGCGAGAGTCTGTTAGTCAAAAGATACTGTTGATTGTATGTTTATTTTCCTCATACGTGGAACTACCTACTTTCCGCTCATAAAAAATGTATATGTTTGAAGTGAATGCCGTAACAACTACACTGAATTTAATTAAGTTAAACAGCTGGAATCTCGGGTTGTACCTATTTGCGATTAGCAGAAAAATCCGGTGTTGCCCGTATATTATCGTATATGTAAGTTGAACCAGTTGATTCTTCGATTTGAATCATTAGTAACTTTTTAATAAAAGATAGATAATTCTTTTTCACCAGTTTATTCTGGCAAATATCGGCCCGTTTCCATTTTTTTACTTTGATGTCACCACTTATCACTGAAGGCCACTCGAGGATAATGATTAATGAACGTAAGGTGGTAGTGTAGTAATCGGTACTGGCGTAAATTAGGTATAATATGATTATTTGTGGGAACGGCTCAACAGTAACTTGTTTACATTGGATTTGAAGCTACTATGTTGTATTCAACCGAGAAGCAGGATAGAGAAACAGCGTTCCACAGGCGCATAGTTTTGGGAAAGAAGCTTTGTTCCTGGAAGTTGCGTTTATATTTAGGCACAGATAGAGAGTGGGGGAAATTGTTGATAGATGTGGTAGCTAGTCGAGTGTTTTTCGTCGAACACTTGTCATGAAAAGAAAAGGGCATCACTTACTAGGTTTCAAAGCCGGTTTTAAACTCTATCAAGACTGGATAGAGCGCGCTCAGTAGCTCCTGTTCTGGCGCCAGTACTCCATTTTAGGACGTACCTGGTTTTTATACAAATAAAGGATTGTATCGGCAGTAAGATACCTAATGGAGCAGTAGAGTGATCCAACTATTTTTCTAGCAATCTTGGCAACAGATTTGATGTTTGTGTTCCATTTCAGATCAGGAGTGAAGGTCAGTCCAAGAAGCTTGTCAAGCATGGAGCTTCCCCAAGACGAAAGCCATTCATTTCAATTGGGGCGTAATGGGGGTTAGAGCGAGTATGGTGAAAGAAAAGAAGTTTGGTTTTCGATACATTAAAATTAATCGGCCATCTTTTTCCCCATTGCACCACGTTCTCACAATCAGAGGAGAGAGAATCAGAAAGATCTTGATCATTAATGGCCTTTGAAGTCCTGCCATAGATTGTGGTGTCGTCTGCATATGTTACATGGAAAAGGGCTGTCCCCTTTCCATGTAAATAAGAAGAATATTAGATGAGTAAAAGTGAGATTAGGATAAACTTAGAATCGAACCCTGTAGGTAAAGTTAAGAAATGGAATTTTAGAAATTAAGTTTATTGTTAATTCTTTTACAAATGTGAATATTAAATGTCAGCTAAAAGAATAAACAATGCAAATTAAATTATATTGTTTAAAATAGGTTAGATTAGAATTGAGGATTCTTTTGTTGTCAAAAGTGTGTTGGACAAACATGTGTAAAGCCACGTGAAATTGGTCACGTTTGATAAACACACTTCTGACGTTATAGACAAGGGACATTTCTCCATGTTATGGGTTCGGATTTGAGTCAATGAGTCAGGGAGTAAGTCAGTCAGCAAGAGAGCCAGAGAGTTGGTCAGTTAATCGCTCGGATGCGAAGGGAGAACATTTAGACTATGTAGATCCAAACTTGAATTCCTGGTGTTAATCGACCGGTCGATCAGATGAATAAAGAAGTCATCATTATGTTGTAACTGTTGTCTTGTGTCACATCCTTCATCACGAGCGAAAGGTAATTGTGTTTATCATCTTATAATGAACTTTGTAAACTCTTCCAAGTTATGTGTCCCATCTCCTCCATCACAAGAAATGACGTGTTATAAGAACTGATATATAAATGTCTTCTCTCCCTCTCATCACTATCATTGTATTCTGTTATACATGTCATCGTGATATATGCCCCCGTCATCCTTTACATATGCAATACATAAATGTCTATGAATGATCTAAGAATGTCATTTTGGAAATCATTGATGAAGATTAGGAAGAGAGTTGGGTTTAGAGTAGAACTTTTTGAGACATCAGCGTAAATACTATGAGTTTCTGATTTCTGTCCATCAGCGACTAAATTTATAAGCTTATCAGAGAGAAAGGATTTTATAATTAAGAAAACATTTTAGCTATTCCATAAATAGTAATCTTGTGAAGTAGGCCTTTATGCCATACTTTATCAAACGCCTTTGATATGGCAAGATCTATTGCTCTAGAAACGAAGCCTATGTCGAGAGATTCACTAATCCTGTGTGATATAAGAGTTAATGTATCAGCTACAGATCGGAAAAAATATTGTATGTCACTGAGCACTTTTTTTTGCTTTGTTTTTTGTGTTTTTTTTTTGTTTGTTTTTGTGGGTGTTTTTTGCTGAAGTGTTTGATCACTATGGCTATGACAACAAAATATTCCTTTCGTTGTTTTGACTCTCGAGAATATATCCAACAGTTACACACAGTTAATCAACTGAGAACCCCATCACTATATAAAAGCATATAAAATATCAATGGATAAACACTCCAGAGTCAAAACAATGAAAAGAATATGCTGTTGTCCTAGCCTTATTGATCACTTCTCTGGGTTTTTTTTTTTTCATAGATTCCAGCAATTATGACCATCAGGAGATTGATTGGTCTGTACTGAGTAGGAGATGGCCGTTTTTTGGATTTTATAAATGTTTTACTGGAATCAACGTGTTTGATAAGCTTGGAAACATTGCGTACAGATATCTATATGTCGCATAGTGTGTTTTCAGACACAGAAAGACATACGGAGGCGCCCTTGATCGCAGAAAGAGTTTTTCTTTGTCAGATGCTGACGAAATAATCTTAGGCCCTTGCTGATGGTAGGGGTAGAGGACATGTTTCTGTTCAGGATCCTGTTTGTTATTTGCCAAAACTGGTGAGAACCAAGCTGCTGTTCAGCTACTTTAAACTTGACGTACTACTCATAAGAATCTCTTGCATTCTTTATTACTCTTTTACAATGGTTGCTGGCAGTCATAACGGTGGTTTTAGTTTCACAACATCTATTACGTTGAAAGCAATAGAAACAGTGATTTCTGTTAACAATAGTAGCTACACATTCTGAGGTTAACCAATGCAGGCTGTTGGGCATTTGTTGGAATTTCTTGGAGGATATGAAGCGGTCTATACCAACAATTAAGCATTCAGTCAGTTCAGATACTATAGAGGACATGTTTGAACATGGAGTGAAGAGGTATACCTCATATACATGTTCGGAAGTTATCCCAATCAGTCATAGAGTATCGATACACAGTACGATTGAGGATACATATGAGGGCTTATTACATTTTTATTTTATCTTAACCGAGACAACTGAATGATCGGGAGATCGCAATGGAAACAGTTGTAAGAAAAAGGTAAAGGATACTTGCATATTGTCTGTTGGGGTCGGGCATTCCGGTGGGTTCGTGAACAATTTGTGTTAGTTCATAGTCAATCGAGAAATCATGACAGTGCCTCCCCTGATCATCCGTCTTAATTGAGTGGATTTGCTATTCAACATTGTGAACATTGAAGTCTCCGTAGACGTGAAGCTGAGGGATGACTAGACAGAATGTGGTTAATTTTCTCAGAGATGGTCTCAAAATAGTAACTCCGCTGTGCAGAGTTGATAGCGGACAAATATGAACGTGCTGCTGTGAGCAAGTGCTACTCTGTAGCACAATTTAAGCAAATTGTGATCTTCTCTGGAGATGACCTTACAACATAGAAAGCCATCTCTTATGAAGCATATATTTTGTTTTCATATAGGCAAGACCGCCTGAGGAGGTCTCTAGTTTTTAAAAACTAGCTGGCCGAAACATGCTCATGACAGTGTAGCAATATATTACTGCTTATGTAAAAACAAATATATATATATATATATATATATATATATATATATATATATATATATATATATATATATAAGGAATGTAAAAATACCAGCGGTGGTTGACATTATGTTTTGAGAAAAATAGAAAAACCGAATGAAATTATTAAAATAATCAACGTTTCGTCCTTATTTCAGAGGACATCTTCAGGATAATTGAAGTAAAAATGCAAGAAAAGAAAAAGTCATAGATCGTACGAAAAAGAGGACAGTTTTTGAATCCTACCCATGTCAGGAAGGACAAACATATGTGTGCGTATGGGAAGGTTGGATTGTTCGATGTCTATATATACACTTTTTAAAATGCGTTAAAATAAATATGTACATATTTTTCTCCTGTAAACTTATTCATTTTGTTAAAATATTTAAGGAAAAACGGTTAGCCAGGATCTGTTTTGATATTTTGTTCTTTGATTATTATTTTCCCTATGCTAGGGGTTAAATGGTAGAAGCCTTTTCTTTGAATAATAGTATTAGTATTTAATATTAGTGCTGATTCTAAAAGTCTTCTTTTAGCTCTATCTATCACGTATTTAATAATTTTCACTTGATCTAAATTAAATGAGTGGTCGTGTTCTTCACACACATATATATATATATATATATATATATATATATATATATATATATATATATATATATATATATATATAACCCTGCGGAGATTTCAATGTTCACAATGTTGAATGGATAATCCACTCAAACAAGGTGGATGATAAGGGTAGGCACTGTCATGATTTCTCGATTATATGATGATTGCAACGTCTTGTCAGACGAGTTCCATTCCCTCAGTCACTGAAAGTCCATGAGCCCGCCCTGCCAGCGACCCCACACGCTCAAGCAGACATCGTCTTCTTGAGCGTGTGGGGTCGCTGGCAGGACGGTCAATGGTACACATACATACATACACACACGCATACACACATACACACATACATACGCATACACACACATAAACATACATATCTACAAACATACACACATATATACATACATGCATAATACACAACACACATACATACACATGCATACATACACCCATGCACACACATGCATATATATACATACACCCATGCACACACATACATATATATATATACATACACATATACATGCATATGCATACACATATATACATACACACATATACATACATATGATGGCAGCAAACTCGTTCTCGAGTATTGCCATTACTTAATACATCTCTGGCTCAAATGAAGCAGACATGAACACCACTAGCAGCATGTGCCGGACGGTCACTTCTATGAACCTTCTACAGTCCTGCACATCTGCTGATGACTGGGTCCAGGCTGTGGTGCCCTGAAGACCTGCCGGTCCAGACCTTGGATGTCCCAGAGCTTTTATTTCCATTGGTGCCCATATCCGCATCAGTCCTCATTGAGTGCCCGTTTGCCGTTTTAGGCTACAGTCAGCCTTTTTGTTATCGAGATACACACTGATGATAAAATATGTATTCCATTGCATATCAAGTAATGCCTGTGCTTGAAGCTTTTTATAGTGAGGAAAGACTTTGCACCGAGACAATCCTACTCTTTGAACAACTGCCACATTGAACCAAAAAGAAGAGCAAGTCAACATTATTGGATGCAGCAGTTGCCACAGATTTAATTTCAGGGTTTTCCTTCTCCTAGAGAGGTTGCCTTCACCACGGCTTACGGAGCCCTCTCCACCCATCATGCCATTTGATCCATGACGGGGATTTAGGTTGCTGGGCATCAGAGCATATTCCACACGCCGGTGGGTCATGTATACCACAGCTTACAGGACCTAAGCTCCTCTGGAGGTTTCTGTCGGGGTTGCCTCACCCTTAGCCTTTGGTTAAAAGAATCTTGGCCCGCAAGGCAGTGGAGGTCCAATTATATGGCGCAGGACACTCACCGTTCATCAGAGCCCCGTCTGCGTGGCAGTGATCACGACGTGCACGTGGGGGTGATTTGTCTAGGAGAAGCACAATATGACGCTAACACCCGTCCACACCAGACCTTGACCACCAATACATACATATACGTACAAATATATGCACATATACATACACATACATTTACCTACATATACATACACATACATATATATGCATTTATACACATACATATAAATATGCATATATACGCATACATATACATACACACACAAACATATATATACATGTATACATACAAACATACATAAGCATATATACACACATATATATACATACATATACACATAGATATACATACATATACATACACATGTTCATATATAAACATACATACACATATACATACAACACATACATACATATATATATATATATATATATATATATATATACATGATGATTGCTGCATTTTTCCAGATGATCGCCGTCACTTTGAGTTCTTCCAATCTTGTCATCCATGCCATCTCAGATGACTTTGCACTCCCGCCGCAGATTTGCACATCTTGAGGCATATGTGACATACAATTTTAGCAATTTCCATCGAGTTGACTTCCTCTGGAGGTTGAAGGATATTCCTATGAAGAATCACATGTCTTCTCAGACCAGAAGTAGACTTGCAAACTTTTCTGCATGTTAAACAGATCGTTTGGTTTGGACTAATAGCTGCACAGTTGACCTGAACAGGAGTTTTGTGCGACTTAAGGTGGTTGACGTAGCCAGCTTTTGAAAAAAGAACTCGTTCACAAGTGTCACATTTCCAGCTCTGTGTGTCATGGTTAAAACCGTCAATTAAACCTTTGCGAAGCTCTCGCTTTAGAGTACTGTAGACCTGCTTTCTTTTCTCTAGAGCATCACAATTTTAACGTACGAGTAAGTTCTTCCCGTGTGTCGATGTCGATTTGTAAGACTTTCAAATTATACTTTGTAGAGTCCCTGAACCTCTTTCTAGGCTTGTGTTGAGGGCGCTTGCCATTTTCCAGCTCCCCGTAAAAAAATTTGTTTTGGCAGCCTACAATCTTTCATTCGAAATGACCCACCCAACACATGTGAGATCTGATTACAAGAATCTCAACACTAGAGCAACATGCTCTCACAAGGACTTCAGTATCGGGTACTTGTGCTTGCCACTTGATGTTTAAGATACGTCTCAAGCATTTTTGGTGAAATAGTTCAAGCCATTTAACGTGCCTTTGATGTAATGTCCATGTCTCCGATGAATACAACAGTGTGGTTATGACACAGGTCTTATAAACGCAGATCTTAGTCTTGTTTGTGATGCCACGATCAGACCATACTCTCTTCTCCAATCTTCCAAAAGCTACAGATGCCTTCTGAATTCGTCTGTGGATTTCAGTGTCGAGACAGCCATCCCTCGGCAGAGAACTACCAAGTTACACAAATGAATCAACTACTCCCAGTCTAGCACCACATACCATGATGTTCGGCTCCATGTATGGCTGACCCGGTGCAGGAGTGAACATCAACTTTGTTTTAGACAGACTGATCCTCAAACCAAAGGCAGTGCAGGAGTCAGCAAAGCTATCCATTATATGATGCATATCAGTCTCAGTGGGCGACAAAAAACAGCATCGTCTGCATACAGTAACTCCTTCACCAAGACATGATGCAGCTTTTATTTGGTTGTTTTAGCAAAGGTAAATAAACGAACTCTGATGCTTAAAGTTTATCATCTTTTCTAAAGATTAATTATTAATTCAATTCGCACCAGTTATTCAGTTTCTATAAATATATAGAAATAATAACTGGCATAAGAATTAGAAACACGCATATCACAAAACGTCGCTGTTAATATATTTAAGAAGTTCACGGTATGTTTACTATTCTCGTTGTTCCCATAATTATAACCGGGTATCACTTGTGATCTTCATAGAACTCTAATAAAATATTTGTGATCGACATGTTAGCGAGGACGCTTTACATTTTACTTGCATGTAATTTGAACCATATTAAATACAAAATTCCAAGAACATCTGCATATTTTAAGGGATGTTAGAAGTGATATAAAGAAAGACAATCCTCATTTGGTGTTTTTTCGCATAAGTTTTTCAAGTTTATATAAAACATATTTATAAATGAAAATGCATTACCTTAAATGGGTTTGTATTTAAAATTTTTAATTTGTATTCGAATAATGTTTACTTATACATGAATTTTGTCAGAGGACAGGAAAACTATTTCTCCGGATAGTACCAAAAATAAAAATCAAACTATGACATCTAAAACTATTATTCGAATTTTGATCAAAATTAATAACATAATTAAGAAGAAATTGAATTTCAGATAATCGTGCTTAATTGGAGTTTAACGTCTAGAAATGTAAATTTAAAATATTTTAATTTTCAAATAGGAGTTATGTCCTTATTATGTCTTTAAAGAAATCTTTAAAATACATGAAATAAGCTGAAATCTGAAGAATAATCATTAATTGATACTTGATGCTTGTTTACGAAAATCGAAAGTGGAAAAGTTGTACGAAAGTCTTCTACCCATTTTTACTTCCTTTGCTTAAAACTTAGTTAAACTTTATATAGCTCACATTATGATCCCTTGTGCCTAACAGCTGTACTTCAAAAGCCATAATCATCAGATAATTAGTTTATGTCTCTGTGTATGTGTGTGCGTTTACTGCTTATTCGCCTCAAACGAAGCACTGTGCCATTTAGACATAAGGGGCTACTATTTGGGATCAAATGTAGGGAGTTGAGCAGCAAGATGCCTGTCCACATCACACTTAAACTTCTACATGCCAATGCAGTCAGAGAAGCAGGGAACCGACGGGGGGCAAATTTTAACAGCTCGATAGAAGAAAATAGAAGTCTTTCCGGCATCTAGAGGTCTCTACAGTTTATGGGTGGGATTTTGCTACTGGTTGGGTTTTCGAGTTTGTCGGGGCATATTCCATTAAAATAATTGTAAAACAGACACAAGGATTCAATATTTCGGTGATGGGACGGGGATAGAGTTTTGTTAATAGTTGGTACCTATGAGTTCAGACACTCTTTTTTGGACTTTGTCTAAGAGCGAGATACTACATATATACATAACTTTATATAAATAGATAATTTAACTTCATCGAAATGAAAACTGGGTATTTTGATTTGGCTGTTTCAAATTCAATCATATTTTTAAAGATTTTAAATCCATAATTTATAAAATGCTATCACAATCGATTCGACACAATTATGTTTAGACAATCACCGAAGTTAAGCAACGTTGATCCTTGCCAATACCAGATTGGAGAACCACGAAAACCTATGAAAAAGAAGCATACAGCCTAACCACGACGTCTCTTTTAGCAGTACTCGAGTATAACGTTCTGATCCGCATTGTGACAATTGGTATGAATTGTTGCCCCTACATTGACCAAGGTCTTATATGTGGGGTTGCCCCCCACATATGGTCTTTGCTTGCAGTATCTGCTGGAAAAGATACTACACTTTGATCTTGGGCAAAAGGTCAAGAAAAGGGTATTTATTTGCTCCTCAATCGAGCAAATTAAGCACAAGGCTGATTTTTAATGTGAGGAGTGAAGGGGAAATGGAGACTAACTCCCCGGGGAGTAGGGGAGGTGTATAGTAGGATTTATTTGCTTCTCCACTGAGCAAATTAGGCACAAAGAAGTTTTTAATGTGGAGAGTTAGGGAGGGGGGGTTAAAGGGGACCAGCTCCCTAGAGGTGGGAAATGGGAGTTGGATTGTAACTGTTGGTCTGTAGGGGCGATCCCTACATTGACCAAGGTCTGATATGTAGGGTTACCCTCACATAGGTATTTGCTTGCAGTATCTGTTCCGACAGATACTACACTTTGATCTTGCCGCCCGGGGCGGGGAGGAGGGGGCAGTGGAGTAGTGGAGCTGGATAGTTACAATTGGTATGAAGGGTCGCCCTACATTGACCAGGTCTTATATATGGGGCTGCCCCCACATATGGTCTTTGCTTGCAGTATCTGCTGGAACAGATACTACACTTTGATCTTGGCCAAAAGGTCAAGAAAATGCGGTATTTATTTGCTCACCCACCGAGCAAATTAGGCACAAGGCCGATTTTTAATGTGAGGAGTGAAGGGGAAATGGGGGACCAACTCCCCGGGGAGTAGGGGAGCTGGATATTGACAATTGGTATGAAGGGTTGCCTCTACATTGACCAAGGTCTTATATGTGGGGTTGCCCCCACATATGGTCTTTGCTTGCAGTCTTGGCCAAAAGGTCAAGAAAAAACTTAAAAAGCTAAAAACAGCATCTATTAACAACAGACCTTTGATCTTAAGCAAAAAGGCCATGCACAAAAGTGTTAGGGGCAGACCGACCGACCGACGGAGTTATTTACAGAGTCGCTTGCATGCGAATAAAACCCCTCTTTTCTATTTATTAAAAAGAAACTACAATTTTCTTATATATGGGTTGTGGGATTGCAGTCACTAGCAAAAGATCTAGCTAATTTGCATATTCTTTTCAACATTCATTTTAATTAATTCCCTATTAGTTTTTTCGGTTTTCTTATAAGATCATCATCCTTAGTGTAATTATATTCATGCAGATATTCTACTTGATTTTTATACTTGCATAATATTTGCGTGAAAAGTTTATAGTAAACACAAAATTGTTTCCATATTTATTTATGTATACGTATATATTTTTGTTTAATCTATCTTTCTATCTATCTATCTATCTATCTATAAATATATATATATATATATAAAGTGAACGTGTATGTCTCTGTGTGTCTGTGTGTATATTTCTCTACGCAATAACTCTGTAATTTTTTAGTCTACTGACTCGAAATTTAATATACAGGGTATTGAGATTTGAGAAAGTTGATGTGATTGGTTTTCGGCCAGAAATTTGGCGATTAAGGTGTCAAAGTTCAACGATTTGACCTTTGAGAACTCTACCAAACTCCTCCGATAATATTCGGTCTGAACACATGAAATTTTAGATATAGGTTCCTTGGACATGGATCTAACGTAATAACTTGATTTGAGTCCAAAACAATCAATTTTAAGGGGTCATAATAGGGGTTAAAGTTTAAAAAATTGACCACTTTTTTTTTTGCTCAACGTACATCTCCAAATACCCGGGCAACGCTGGGCACCCATGCTAGTATATCTATAAAAGTAAACGTATCTGTATGTGTGTGTGTACATTTCCCTACGCAATAACTCTCTCCATTTTTAGTCTACAGACTCGAAATTTGATATACAGGGTACTGAGATTTAGGAAAGTTGATGCGATCGATTTTCGGCCAGATATTTGGCTGTTAAGGGGTCAAAGTTCAACGATTTGGCCTTTGAGAAGTCTACCAAACTCCTCCGACAATTTTCGGTCTAAACACTTGAAATTTAAGATATAGATTCCTTGTACATGTATTTAACTTAATAATTTGACTTGAGCCAAAAACAATAAATGTTTAGGGGTCATAATAGGGATACAATTTTTTTTTAAAAATTAAACGTTTTTTGTTTGATTTTGTTTTGTTTTGTTTTGTTTTTTGTTTGTTTTGTTTTGTTTTGTTTTGTTTTTTCTTTTGTTTTGTTTTTTTTTTTTTTGCTCAACATACACCTCCAAACACCCGGGCAACGCCGGGCACCCATGCTGGTATATCTACAAAAGTGAACGTGTTTATGTGTCTGTGTGTCTGTGTACATTTTCCTACACAATGACTCCCTCAATTTTTAGTCTACAAACTCGAAATTTGAGATACAGGGATTTGGGAAAATCTATGTGATCGGTTTTTGGCCAGAAATTTGTCTGTTAAGGGGTCAAAGTTCAACTATTTGACGTTTAAGAACTCTACCAAACTCCTCCAACAATTTTCGGTCTAAACGCTTGAAATTTTAGATGCAGGTTCCTTGGACATGGATCTAACTTAATAACTTGATTTGAGCCCAAAACAGTAAATTTTAAGGGGTCATAATAGGGGTCAAAGTTTAAAAAAAAATGATATCTGCGGTCTCTTCTAAATTACTCAGATAATTTCTGGTCTAAACATTTGAAATTTTACATAAAGGGTATTCAGAGATTGGGCAAGGTTTTTCATCAGTTTGGGTCGAAAATTTTTAGTTACCAGTATATAAATATATGTATGTATGTATGTATGTTTGCATATCTGCCTAAAACTTTCGACAACGGCGACAGATTTTACCAAGATCAGTATCGTTTTGAAGTTCGGCTTTTCAGACGACAAATATAGAAAAATTGGCTAAAAACATTAATATCTTCACCTTCAACTGGGCACTTTTCTACATTGGGGGGGGTCACTTTTTCGCCGATATTTTTTAAAGTTATCCTCTCCTTTAGATTGTCTAGACTTAATTTTTTAAAAAAGTCGATTCCGGTTTGGCGGTGGTCATAACAGCATAAACGTTAGTTCTCCCCCCCCCCCCGTTCTTTTCCTCCTTTGCGGTACGGGTTCCAGCCTGCCTTCCTTCTACCACTTTTTTTTTTCTGTTTGCTTGTTTTTTGTTCAACAGACACATCCAAACACCCGGGCAACGCTGGACTGAAATGCTAGTATATATATATATTTTGTCGGAATACTATTTTCATTATTCTCATCATATATATATATATATATATATATATATATATATATATATATATATATGTATGTGTGTATGTGTATATATGCATATGTATATGTATATATATATATATATATATATATATATATATATATATACTAGCAGTTTCGCCCGGCTTTATTCGGGCCCTATGTACTGCTTATAACTTTATGTGCATATGTATATATTAAAAAGTATGAATATGTACGGTAATGCCTTTCTATATAATAGGCTTCCTTAACTACCATTGTGAAAAGTTGGAAGAGACCGCAGGCGTCAAATTTTTTTAAACTTTGACCCCAATTTTTACCCCTTAATATTTATTGTTTATGGCTCAAATTAAATTAAAATGTTTGACCCATATCCAAGTAATCTGCATCTAAAATTTCAAGTGTTTAGACCTAAAATTGGCAGAGGAGTTTGGTAGAGTCTGCAAAGGTCAACTTTGTAAACTTTGGCCTCTTGGCAGACAAATTTCTGCCCAAAATGTATTAAAAAGCTTGCTGAAAGTCTGAATACCCTTTATGTAAAATGTCAAATGTTTAGACCCAAAATTGGTTTGATAGTTTGCTAAAAACTGCAAAGGTCAAATCTTTTGAATTTTTACCCCTTGGAAGCCAAATTCTTAGCAAAAAAGAAACGACTAAAAAGCTTCCCCTATGTCTGAGTACTTTTATATACATGCATATATATATATATGTTTTTTATCAAAGGGTGGATATTTAATTGCTGCCCACTACAGCAAAATGTAACACTAGGTTAGAAGGTGGGGCTGTAAAGCCAGTGCCCCTAAAAGAGGGACACTTTGTCCTAAGAAAACTTTTCTGAGCATCCCCGTTGGTATTTCCCTGTAGGAACGCCTTAGTCAACAAGCAATAAATTTGCTCCAACCGAAGAGCGGGTGGAAAGGCCTGGAAAGGTTAACCGCCTAGGTAATACCCAAGCAGCCTACCTCAGTCTGACAGGTACTGGGCCAATTTCTGTCAGGCTGATTGTCAAGTATTAACGCACTAAAAATTGGACGGTCATGTTTAGAGGTGGGAGGTGTCAGCTATGTGTTGATTGGATGAATTTGGAGACTGTTATTCTGAACATGTGGTCATTTGATTACGTGTAATAGTGTTGCGTTGTCGTATCATAAAGTATATGAGTGTTTGTTGCGTTATCTCTAATAATGGATTAGAAGAGATGACGTGTTATATTATATATTTATGTTGTATCATAAAGGGAATCGTGTGTGATCGTCTAGTCAGAGTTAATGTCGTGTGTGAGTGACATGTATTTTCAGAATCTACCTCTGCTTCTTCGATGTTGGACCATCTGGAATTTCTCATCCTGGAGGGAGACTTGATACCTGTTTTTGGATGAAGATTCAATCACTCCAAGACAAGGAATTAGTTCTATAGTTTTTATTTCACTTTCCCAGATGTCTTGCTGAAGGTGGAAAGTGAATCCGGCCTGTGTGGGTTCTTCTTCTACACACATCAGCGTTCGTCCCCCCCCCCAGTGAAGGGGAGGAGACAGCGGAAAGCCGTCCGTTCTCTTCTAAGTCCAAATCAAATCTCCACGATTCAGCCAACCTGATCACGTGACTCACACGCAATCCAATCAGCTGATCTTGACTTCCGGTCTACGTGTCTAACTATATGATTTAAACACCTCCCTCTCTCTCTCTCTCTCTCTCTCTCTCTCTCTCTCTCTCTCTCTCTCTCTCTCTCTCTTGGTCCATTCTCTAACAATAGTTGGAAGTAGGACATCTGGAAGACTCGTTTTTGTAAAATACATCTTTGAGTGTATTTGGAGGTGCTGTCATTATTTATTTATTGGATATATTTGTGGGATTGCGAGGTTTACAGTATGAATGTTTGTTAGCGTCCACTTTCTCCATGCAGATTCGTAGCGCATTAACTGATCTTGTTTAGTAAATACAGCTATTTTGGTGTGTATTTTGGAATTATTTTTATTTATTTATTTATTTATTTTCTTATTTTTCTTTTTGCGAGTCCAATAACGGTTGCAGTTGTCAACGTGTAATTTAAACTGCAATGTTTTAAATTATCTAATTATATATTTTTCCTGTCAGTCTTTTTTCATATTTATATTTTTGAAAAATTCGATGCAATAATTATCTTTATTTCTATTTTTTTATTCTCTGTTTTGTTTGTGTGTTTGTTGCGTATCGTGTTTCATTAATATGATCTTGTAAACAAATAAAACTTTTTTAAGTAGATGGTATGTTTTGGAAGTATGTTATGACTGTAACTCTAGATTTATTTATATTATTTTATTTTTGATTATTTGATTATAAATACTAGCTTTGTGAGTGTTTGTTTAGTATTTTTGAAGCTTTAACAAGACATGCAAATATACAAACACACGGTCAACTAAACTTTATATAATTGATAGATCATTTCTATTACAGCCAATAATGAGTTTTGTCATATAGAGTAAGACACTTACAACTGCTGATCACAATTGGAAACCACCGAGATATATATATATATATATATATATATATATATATATATATATATATATATATATATATATATATATATATATAGTAAGCGGAAATCTCTCTAGAGACTTTTAGCTATCATCTAATCAGGAGAAAATCGATAGAATACAATGAAAACTAATATTATTGGAAAAATAAAAAGCAATGAGAGATTTTTAAGATGATTAAAATAAACAATCTAATTTGATAAACGTGTAGAAAACGATAAACGCACCGAAAAGAAAAGAAAAGAAGGAAGGAAGGAAGGAAGGAAGGGGAAGTTAAAGTTCCCCAAATAGATTTAACGTTTTTATCGATTTCTTCTGCTGGCATAAAGAAGGTTTAGAATCGTGGTAGAGACAGATTCCAAAATTTTTAGATGATTTTAGAATCCGCTCTATGTATCGGGTTGGCAAGACTGTTCTTGCAGTTTTTAACTTTTAAATTCAGATGAAGATATCTCGGTTCAAATAAAAAATTTATTGATCGAAATAAACGCCATCAAAATCAGTGCATTAATTCTGATGGCAACGCAAAACTAGTATATTTATGAATGATGAAGTCGCTGAAATCGTTTTTAATATCGCTTAGTTTTTTTAAGCATTTCTCATACAGAAGGTTGTCGAGATGCTTGAAAAAGTGGCATTCGGTATGTGAGAGGACTGGAGAATATGTCGAATGAGACAGAGTTTCGTTGCTCAATTCGTTCAACTTCTGCAGGGTCGGTTTAGCAACATGCAGTCGAACATTGTTGTTGAAGAGAATTGGGCTTTTTCTGTTGATTAATGCTGAATGTTGTTGCCAATGTTTCTGATGCATTTCGCCCATTTGTTGACAGAAGTTCGCCGCTTTAATGGTTTCACCTGCATTCAAAAAAGTGTAATGGATGAGACCGATCGCAGACCATCAAACAGTCAACATGACCACCTTTTTGGTGCAATTCTTGCTTCGAGAAGTGTCGTGAATTTCTTTTTTTTTTTTCGTAAGCATTAATGTGTCGCTACACATTCACGAGCATGTTTCAATTAGCCAGTTACAAGTAACTAGAGACCTCTTAATGCGATATTGCTTATACAAAAGTTCGGTCAGTAATGAAAATTTTAGAGTTTTCTGTAAAGCGACATATTAATGCTTATGTAAATAAGTAAAAAGCATATGTGTGTGTGTGTGTGTGTGTGTGTGTGTGTGTGCGTGCGTGCGTGTGTGCGCGTGTGTGTGTGTGTGTGTGTGTGTGTGTGTGTGTGTGTGTGTGTGTGTGTGTGTGTGTGTGTGTGTGTGTGTGTGTGTGTGTGTGTGCGACTAACAAGTTGTATAGAAAACATGCTAATTCTACGAGAAACGTGTTTCCTTTTAGCTTCGTGTTTTGTCGCTATTCTGATGTACAGCATTTCCGCTTTTGTTTTCCTTTCCTTCCGATGATCTTCGTGTCGCCCTGGTGTCTTTTACGCACGTCCAACTTTGCATAAGGAAACGATCCCTTACACAAATAAACTAAATGTTCACTGAAACAGTAAGTATTTTGAAACGTTCCAGTAATGTGTAGAGATTAGGAAAAAAAAATAATTTGTCGCGTTATTGTATAGCATTTCAAAATAAATATTTAGAAAAAATTGATTCAATTATTTTTTTTTTATCATCCTCAGTTCTTCATGCATTTATAAAAGAGGTTCAGTCGGTCAGAGTGTCCCTTGGTATGTCTGTCGCACTTGAGTTTGAAAGGATATTTTCATTGCAAAGCACGTTTTATTGTATGCATCTAAGCATCTTTACAGGGGCTCGGTCGGTTGGTCATTTTGTTTGTCTCACTGAAGTTTTAAAAGACATTCTCATCGCTAATCGTATTATGATTAAAACTAGCTGTACACATATCTTATTTGATTCATCTGTTATTTTAACAACTCGAGTTTTCTTGTGTTTTTCTTCGGCAGGAGTTATAATAGGTGGTCGCCTCTCATTGCGTTCCAACGTCGTGTTATAACTGAGTTATAAATAACGCTCGTTCGCTATTTATAGCGATCGCTGGAGAAGGTTCGGGAACAAACAGTTTAGAATGTTTTTGTTCCATATTTTGAAAATCTCCAGAGACGCTAATTTGAACATTTTATATCCAAATTCTTAAGTAATACGTTTTAATTTATTTTGTATATAATCTTCTATTGTTATTTCATTTGAATTAAGTAATTTATTAATTTATTATTATTATTATTATTATTATTATTATTATTATTATTATTATTATTATTATATAATATTTAAGTGTTTTTATTTTGTTATAATTTATAATAATATTAATAATTATTTTTTATCATATTTTATTTTTATTTATTTTTTATCTTTTTAGCTCGAAGCCATCTATTAAATAGGTCTGTTTTTTCTCTGGCGAATTCAGCAAAAGTATGATTTTCCAATTGTTCTTAATCTAACTCTATATTCTTCTGGAATTAACTCGTATCCATTTAATATCGTATTTTTTATTGTTTCGTAATCTGTGGATTCTTCGATGTCTAAGGCAGCATATATATCTGCAACGCGTCCACTTACTACGTATTGTAAAAGTGTTGGCCAGATATCAATGGGCCATCCTAATTTTTTTAATATCTTCTCAAAGAGAGGGAAATATTTATCTACCCTTTTTTCATTAAATGTGGTACGAGTTTTATATAACGGTCTACATCGAAAATTGGATTAACGGGTAAGTTATTTGAGTTTTAGTTTCTTGTTTGTACCTCCAACCTCAGTTTTTCCAATTCTATTTTTTGTATTTCGATTCTTTCTTGTACTTCTAACATTTTTATTTCTAACTGAAGACGTAAGTTAATGTCCTCTGGTTTGGTACTATTATTAGTCGCGTACAAGCGACTCTATAAGTCACTCCGTCGGTCGGTCGGTCTGTCTGTTCGTAACACTTTTGTGCTTGGCCTTTTTGGTTAAGATCAAAGTTCTGTTGTTAATAGATGCTGTTCTTAGCTTTTTAGATCAAAGTGTAGTATCTGTCATTACTATATGCTATACTTATGTTTGTAACTTTGTGATATAAAGTGGGGGATCACTTTTCTGTAGTAATTTAATTTAAAATGATCACCACTTTACAACCAGTCAGTCTCAAAGCCATTCAAGTCATTCTCCAGATCATTCAAGTTGTTTTTGAAGGATTCCATCTATTTTTTAAGCATTCAAGTTATTCTCAAGGTCATTCAATTCATCCTTAAGTTCATTAAAGTCATTCTAAGTCATTTACTTTTTATTTATTTAAGTAATTTCAGCCCATTTTGGGGTAATTTTTGTTTATCTTTAAGAATTTCATGTCAATCCTACATTCACGTATTCATTCATTACACGAGAGCACGCGACTAATGGCTATCGGCCTTGTTATTTGGATAGTTAATATTATTTTTGTGTAATAAATCAGAATTTATCAAATTATATCATCCCATGACACTAGCATTAAATGTTACCATTCATTTGTGACGCCATTCCACTACAGTCTGGGGGTCATTTTCTAACGATTCTACCATTATCTTAGATTTATGTATTAATATATTCGTTCTTCCCTCGTATGTGTTATAGAGCGTTATATCATCAGAAAATATACCAATCTCAGACACAATGTTATCAGAAAGGTCGTTTATGAATATCAGGAATAATAGTGATCCAAGGATCAACCCATGAGGCACTCCAGCATTGATGTTATGCTGCTTAGATGTACGTCCATCAATGACGACCTAGATGGGTCTTATTATCTAAAAAGAAAACCTATTTTATATTTAGTATACGTCCAGTTATACTGTACGATTTAATTTTCATTAGTAGCCGTTCGTGCCTTGGATATATTCGCCCGCCTTATGCAATGCATGGTATATGCGTTTAGAGATCACTGTTAAAATATTTGCAGCAGAACGACTTTGCTTAAATCCATACTGGTTGTCAGAGAGATTTGCTTTTGCGATATGGTGAACTGGTGCTTGATTAAGAAGAACGTAACCTAGCGTAGAGGGAAAGGAGACTGGTAGCGCAATAATTGAAAGGGTCAGTCCTTTCATCAATTTTTTTTTACACTGGTGCCAGAGAGGCTATCGTACAGCTATTAAAGAATCAATATTCAGCAAGGCATTTATTGAAGAGCTTGAAAAGTACAGGGGCTAGCTCAGCTCAGCATTTCTTAATTAGTATAACAGGAATAAGACGCACACACCTTGGAGGTGTTTAAGTATGTTATGATATCGCGGACATTAGAAGGAGTGATTTTTACATCATCAAGTGTAGCTTCAGTCTGCATAGGGAAATTTGGGATGACTTTGTTGGCTCTAAGGTAGAGTTGGGGGTGAATTGCCGGGCGAGTAGTTCCGCCTTCTCAGTTGCCGTGCATGCGATCTTCTGGTTGTTGGATATGAGAAGAGATTACTATTTGCCCTTATTCACTACACTATTATAGATTTTCCAGAAATCACGAATTCCTATCTTTGGCAATTCTATGCCTTCCCTATTGATGTCAGCATGTTCTTTTAGCTGTCGCTATTTCTCTCTTACAATGATTTCTAGCATCTATGAATTTTTGCCTATCTGACTTATGACCAACGAAATCGGAAAAATGCATGCTGTCTTTATGCAATGGCAGCCACACAATCTGTAGTGAGGGTGAGTGGGTCTTGCTATAATACTTCTGTGTGGGAAAATATGCTTCAATACCCGCTTTTTACCATTCACATGTCATTGGCACACTGTTCAGTAGAAAGAGAGAAGATATTGATCCACGGGGCATCTTTGATATGTTCTCTGGTGGCTTCCCAGTCAGCCCTTTTGTAGTACCTTGTTGTTTTGAGCAATGGCTCCTCGCCTTGGAGTTGGGATTTAAGTGTGATGTCAACTGATACTTCTAGGTGGTATGCGTTTTATTATTATATATTTTCATGACTTACTACCTAGCTCTACTTACGTATTGAGCACTGTTAGAAAAAAATACTGTATATTACCTCATGTACAACACTAAGTTGGATACTCCAGCAGACCCAATGAAATCTAATTCTTGAATACACTAAAAAACAAGCAAACGCCATGGGAAAAATAAACAGTTAATTGGTATAAGTTTTTGCTGTTTTGCTTTAGATTTAAGAAGCGGAGAATAAATGTTGATAAACATTCAGATATCTATGCGTCTTATAAACAAAGCTAATCTTAGCTCCGAGAAGGGGCCCCTTGATCTTTGAGAATTTATTAAAGTAAAATAAAAAAAAGAGTGTATGTTTCAGCCCCTAAAATTATAAAATGTAAAACAAAATGTAATATGATTTTATTAAACGGAAATAGGATTCCTCATAAAATACCAAACATTCCTGTGAATATATATATATATATATATATATATATATATATATATATATATATATATATATATATATATATATATATATATATAATGGTAAATCCTGTATACACATATACATAAATTCTTATGATCAAAGCTCCTTATTTACACTTCCGAAACGGAATAAGTTGATCCAATGCGCGCGCGCGTGTGTGTGTGTGTGTGTGTGTGTGTGTGTGTGTGTGTGTGTGTGTGTGTGTGTGTGTGTGTGTGTGTGTGTGTGTGTGTGTGTAATATATTTTAGTCATGTAACTATCCACACGTAATCAGATAATGTCATTGGAGCGTGAGAAAATAACACCGCATTAAACAATTAAAGAGAAAAAAAGTAAAGGACGAAACGGATTATCAAAAAAAAGGAAAAAAGAAGAATTGAAATTTAAAAAAAAAAAGATTTAATGACAGATGCATGGGAAATAAAACAACGAAATAAGGAAGAAATAAAAGACCAAAAACTAAAGCAAAAACCGAAAAATACTTTTGTTAAAACAAAGAAGGAAAGAAAACGGAATAGTTAAATAAAAAAAAAACTAAAAATTCAAGAAAAGGAAATGTCAAAAACTAATTCAAAACGGAAAGAGATAAAAAGGAAAGTAATCGGGGGAAAAATACCGCAGACATAAATAAATATAAAAGGGAATTAGAGGAAAAGGGGAAAGAAAACAAATGAAAAAAGAAAAGGCAAATTTGTTAATAAAATTAAACGAAAGAAAAATTTAAAAAAAAAAGAAAAAAGAAAAGGCAAATTTGTTAATAAAATTAAACGAAAGAAAAATTTAAAAAAAAAAAAGAAAAAAAGAAAAGGCAAATTTTTTAATAAAATTAAACGAAAGAAAAATTTTTAAAAAAAGAAAAGGCAAATTTGTTAATAAAATTAAACGAAAGAAAAATTAAAGAAAAGAAAAGAAAGAAAAAAAAGGAAAGGCAAATTTGTTAATGAAATTAAACGAAAGAAAAATTAAAGAAAGTATTGATGAAAGAAGAAATACACTACAACAATGTTTATACTTTGATATCTTTTACGGCATATCAACCTTTTTCTGTTCGTTTAATTACGAATCCTATCATATTTGTAAAAGTGTTATGCTTCGAATATGTATCAATTATGTAAACTCCAATACATTTATTTCTGTAGTTACTAAGTAATCTCTATTGAATTATACTAACAACAGAGAATGAACTCTTCGGTTTTTAAGCACTACAAAGACACGTACTACAAATAAAGGAAATTAAATTCGAGATTTGTCATATTTATGGTGTTGCACCTTATGCGCGCCGGGCGAATCTGGCTTCATTCTACATGGTTTTCATGACTCATAATCAGACGTCATATTTACGGGTCGCATTTATCGCTCACAGATAAATATTCAACAATGCTCAATTTCGACTTTTTCTACTATTTGCAGATTTTGTTATTAGAGTCTTTTCCAGAAAATTTATTATATAAAGGCAAATGTGTGTATGCTTTTATGTCCAGCTAAAACTTAAAAAATATTCAACATACCTCTACAAAGTTGGTATTTTTATTCATTGTAACCCCAGAAAAATATCTAAAATTTAGAAAAAAGATTCAGTTTTTACGGTTAATTGGCATTTGTATCATTTAATTTTATCAAAAATTAAACACGATTTTTTAATATTATCATGTATTTATACAGACCAGAGAATGACTCAACATTTTTTTCTTTTTTCAAATATAGAGGTTAACTCTGATTTAATATCTGTTTTCTTAACTATTGCCATTTCTCTACCAAGAAATGGTGTGGGATAAATATCATTTTGGTAATGTTCTGGGGCATCCATAATTTTATTTGGCGCTTTCAATGACGCTCTGAAGGCCTCCTAAGTTTTATTTTTTCTCTCCACACATAAAAAGAAGAATTAATCTTCTAAGGGCTGAGAAAATAAATACTATCTAACATCTTCTATTTAATTTATTTTTGTCCTCGGACAACGCCGGCTTGCATTGCTAGTATCAAATAATTCTAATTTACCCGTTTATTCACTACAATGTGTTTTTTCCTGGGAATAAATGTTATTTCGATTGTAAACTATTACAGTTGTAACTGGGAGATGTCAGTGGGTAAATGGTTAACGATACGGGCTGACAGTAGAGTGTACAAAATTTGAATTCATTTCTTCTACAGAAATACTTTCACTTGGGATGCCGACAATTTTCAGATACTTCCTCTCTTCTTTTTAAAAATATATATATTTTTTTTTTTTACAAAGGCATAACCACATTATCAAGGCAAAGAGGCCACTCAAGGATAAGGGTTAAAGAGTGTACAGTAGAAATTGGACAATATAGTAACCATTAGTAATGAAACTTTGGTAAATTTGATAACTTATATGGAACGGCTCATCAAGAACTTATTTACGTTAGACTTGAAGACAACCATATTGTAGTCAGCTGGAAAGCAGGAAAACGGAAGACAATTCCACAGGCGTGCAGTTCTAAGAAAGAAGCTTTGTTCATGGAATCTACGTTTAGGTTTAGGCACAGATAAAGAGTGTGGGGGGGAATTATTGATAGTGTTTACAGCTACACGAATGTTTCTTGTGAAAGTTTGACGAGGGGAGGCATAGATTGAAGCTCAGTCGAACATTTTCCATGAAAATAACGATACATCAGAGACAAACTCGCAACATCTCTTCTGTGAGATAGAGGTTGCAGCGAAGAGAAAAGGACATCTCCTACGAGGCTACGAAGTCTATTTTGAACTCTATCAAGGCAGGACAAGTCCTTTCTAGCAGCTCCTGCCCAGATGTGGCAACAGTATTCCATCCTTGGACGTACCTGGCTCTTATATAGATAGAGAATAGCATCAGCAGTGAGATATTTACCGGATCGATAGAAAGATCCCACCATTTTTCCAGCGGCCTTGTCAACAAATTTGATGTACGCGTTCCATTTAAGATCAGGAGTAATGGTCAAGCCCAGAAGCTTGTCAAAACTTGAGGCCTCCTGAAGACGAGAGCCATTCATTTCAATTGATGCCAGATGTGGATTAGAATGTTGATGATGTAAAGAGAGAAGCTTGGTTTTAGATGCATTAAAAGTAACCAGCCACTCCTTTCCCCATTGTACTACGTGCTCAAGATCAGAGGAGAGAGAATTGGAGAGAACTTGGTCGTTTACTGTCTTAGATTTTTACTTGGGGGTCACCGCTTATCAAGGGCCAGCTGCCATTCTACGATAGTTTAATGGGTGCCAGGGAGACTGTGAGACAACACAATGATGATCAGTCATGGTGGAACTTGGATAGAGTTTAATTATCTAAGAAAACACCTCAACAAAGAATTCATTTACAATAGACTTAAAAACGAGTATGTTATAGTTAGCTGGGAAACAGCCACACGTTATTGTGTTCTATAGAGTAGTAGATTTTTCGTTCGATTTTAGACACGGGTGGAGAGTAAGGGAAATTGTTAGCGGTCGTTGTAGTCATATGAATATTTGTTTATATTATAACTATTTATTTATATTATAAGTAGAAAGATATTGTGGAAACGAATATCAACAATAAAATCAACTGATTAATAAGAAATAAATGAAGCGCCTTAACTACGGTTATGATTGTAAACCTCTTTATTTATCATCTAGTACAATGTCCCTATTACGAGTCTTTTATTAACTTTCTCTGCGGCAAATAAATGCATATGTATATGTATGCAAATTTAACTATCTCTCTCTCTCTCTCTCTCTCTCTCTCTCTCTCTCTCTCTCTACCTCTCTTTATCGTTACCGTTTTGCTTTTATCAATGTCTTTTTATCCTAAAAAGGACGTCCTGTTATTCAGGAAAATAAAATATATTCAATTTAAAAAGAAGGCCACAATGCTTCGCTATAAAGAACGTATAAACTGGCATAACAAATATTCTCTACTTTAATAATGTTTATATTTTCGTCGTTTTTTAGATTTTTAAATGTTCCCATATAAACGGATTGATTTTAGGAAGTACCTTATAACGTCTACCTCAATTTTTTTTTTTTTTTCAAAGCAATTATTTCATATTGCGTCGTTATTTGGTTGTTTTCCGGCATATCAACCATTTTTCTGAATCAGGTCATCTTAATAAAAAAATAATTTATGATTAAAATTTTAAGATTTCGATTTTTTCGATAAGGATCGATAATTTTAATTATTTCGATTATTTGAACCACTGTTCTCATCTTGGATGTTATTCTCACAACGTTTCAGCCGATGTAACCTCCAACCTCGTTCAGGTGCGTCTTGTCGAACTCGGGAAAAATATATGTGAAACTGCAAAGAGAACACTTTATTTAATCCACGCACTAAATTTTCTACATGGATCCATCGTGCAACGGATAATAACTAGAGTAGGCAATAAATCGATTTGATTAAAAAAAATGGGCGGTTTCATCGATTTTTATAACAATAAAAGTATGGGAGCGTGGAACATTTGTTGATTAATACGGGCGACGTTAGGTCTCCTTGCTAGTATCGATATAAAGCCACCATTTGCTCGTGCATGAAGTATTGTTGTCACATCTGGGCTAGTGCACGAAACACTAGCTTGTCCCTCTTGGAGAGGGCACAATAAATGTATTATTTACAATGAATAATGCTTAATCTAATATGCTCGCACTCTCTAAAAGGCACCAGCCTCTGCCGTATTGCCGTAGATTTTCCTTCATGTCCTGACCTTGCAAATGCTGTTCTCACTGCAATTGTACCCCACGCGTAAATACCCTCGATCTACTCCACTAGCAGCAAAATCCCACCTCTTCACTGTATGGGTCCCCAGTCACCGAAACATTTTCTATTCTGCAAGCTTCTTTCATCGAACCATTTGTGCGTTGAATTCTCCCCTTGCTTCATGTTTCTTCAACTGCACCAACATGCAAAAATTTAAATGTAATGTGAACAAATATCTTCCTGCCGAATTCCTCGCCAAGGCTGGCCTCTTCAATAAATCTAACTTTTATCGTAGTGACTCCTTACGCTTCAGTAGCAACATGTCTTGTTTAAGGTTAATAGCAGTTAAAAGAATCAGTGAAAGAAAGAAAGAAAAAAAGAAAGAAAGAAAAATAGAAAGAAAGAAGGGAAAACAACTGGATTTTGAAGGAAGAAAAGAAGAATGAATCGTAATTACTAAACGGATAAAAAGAAAGAAAAAGAGAATGAACGAAAGAAAAAGAAAGAAAGAACTAAATGACAATCGTATAATTCGGAATAAAGAAAAGCAAAGAATGGTCATTATATGAATAAAAGAAGAGGTGGCTAAAAAGAAAGAAAAAACTAAATGACAATCGAATAAATTCGGTAAAGAGAAAAGGGGACGGCTGCCTCGTTACTAAAATAATAGAAAGAAAATACGAAAGAGACCAAATAAAAAAGTTTGCAAGAGAGAAATGGAAAGAGGGAAAGGGGGCGGAATATAGAGCGAGAGAGAAGGCGTATCAAAATACGGCAACTGGAAATCGTTGCGCTGTGAAGGGTAGCCAGTGAAGGAAGTAAGTTGTTATTGTTTCTACGCGGTGATCCAAGCTCACCGACCCCTCTACGAATTCGGCTATTTGAAGACGGATCCTGCAGGCTCTCACTCACGCCCAGAGAGCCTTCTTATAGCCTTCTACTTCTTCTTCTCGGCTGCCTTTTAAGTTTTCAATTCGTCGGAGTCGTGTGCGCACAGCATCCACAATTCACTTTTACCAGAATTATCGGGACGCGGCCAGTTTACTAACGAAGAGCTGCCAACATGTGGCACCGTCTTTTACTGATCAACGCTGCGCTGCTAATTTTTTTTGCATTGACAGCAAATGCCAAGGTTAGTTCAATCTCTTCTCTCTCTCTCTCTCTCTCTCTCTCTCTCTCTCTCTCTCTCTCTCTCTCTCTCTCTCTCTCTATCTATCTATCTATCTATCTATTTTTATGTGTGTGTGTTTGTATGTGGTTATTGTATTGTTGTTTACTTAATGTTAATTCACTGAAACTCATGTGTTTATGAAATAGTGCTCAGTAACCGGTAGAACTGTATTATGGTATAAATTTCTTTCCTTATACAAACATTATTGATTACATATGTGCATACATGTTTCAGTTACGCTGTCATTCGAAATCTAACTTCCTGGAGCCTTCATAAATACTGATTTCATACGACGGTCTGGGGAAGCTGCATTTTTAACGAGATTCCAGCTGAAACATGTATGTACGTATGTAGCTAATAATGTTTGCATAAATAAATGAACTTATACTATATATATATATATACATATATATATATATATATATATATATATATATATATATATATATATATATATATATGCAGGGGACCCTCCCCCTCCAAAAAAAGCTAAATGGAGGCCATCTAGAACGGAGAAAAAAAAAGGCTAAAAACCCTAGTGTTTTGATGTGATGTTTTGAATATAATAAACTAGTTATGACCAAAGTTTCATTTCATTCAGACAAAACACTAAGAAACGGGACCTTATTAGAGTTGGGGCCCGTTTTTTAGGGGTATATATATATATATATATATATATATATATATATATATATATATATATATATATATATATATATATATGTGTGTGTGTGTGTGTGTGTGTGTGTGTATTTTATATAAATTTTAAAGTTCACGCAAACGTTTATACAGTAGCTTTATAGTGTATAAGACCACTAGATCGTATCATTGAATGTAAACATAATATTGAAAAACATTTTATTTGCATACAATTGTTGCTGCCTGTTTAAAAAGTAACCATTTTATGAGATGCAAATCACAATCACTTACGAAACAGACTCAGTGCATATTTATATATTACCCACCATCAGACTGAAGAAAGAAGAATTCCAAGAAAACTTGAGAAGTTTGCGGAATTACTATCGTTATAATAATATACTAGCGGGACCTGTGGAAATTCCACAGGAGACTCATTCATATGCAATATATTGATGTTGGCATTCTGTAAATGTCCAGTGTAAATAGAGACACTCTGATATTAATGTATTTTTTTTTTAAACTGCAAAAGTATTTATCTAAGCTAGCACGAACACCTAGCAAAGTCCGGCCGTAAAGTACGCTTAAATATGATATTTTAATTCTTGCAGATTTCGTATTTATATTATTATTATAGAGTTAATGTTCTATCGATTTTTATTTATTATAAAGTTGCGATTTAAAAAAAAAATGGATATATATCCATATGACTTGAGTGCATTAGCTTGAATCGAAACCGAAATAAAAACTTCTGAAGAATTCTTGATAAAATGATTTATAAAAAATATATGATTTAAGTGCCATCAGCTAAAATGGTAAAATTATTTGTGGCAAGAAATAGAACATAACAATTAAACAACCCGGATGTAAGCGTGACACACAAAAGAACACACGCTATCATATTAATATATAGATTATATTCATTTATATACACTTTACTCTCTTTCTCTCTTCCTTCTTCCTCCCTTTCTCTCTATCTCTCTCTATCTATCTATCTTGATATGTCTTTATTGAAAAATGGACGTTGCTTTATAAATACACCGCTATAGAAAATATATGTTTTAGAAAGCCCAAATTTGTTTTAAAGGATAATAAGACCGTGCTATTTGGATTCTTCTGACTACTGTTCCTATCTTGAGTGTAATTTTCGCCACGTTCTTCGAGTTTATCTTGTCAAACTTAGTAATATTTCTATCGAATTCGGTAATCTGCACGGAATTTCGAACAGAACCCTCTACCGGAACCAAGGTAGCATCCTCTCGTCCAATCAGCCATTACTAGACAAGAGTCGTAAGTAATGCACAATTGTGAATTTTAAGTGTCCCCCACACTGAGGATTGAATCTTCAAGCTTTAAAAGAGTGTAAATTACAACTGATGATAAGTATTCCAATAATTACAGAATGAAATAGACACTAGCATTGCATTTCGATAAGTAACCGGTAGATTCCATTTTTATATTCCGTGGGGATGTGTGCACAGCATTTTTTTCTGCAATAATCCTGCTTCAAACGTGATAATAAGCAATAATTTGCAGCCTTAATGTAATAATTTTTTTTTCATTTTCTATTAAAAAAAAACTATGCGGACTCTATTCTGAAAATTCACTGAAATTTTTTATAGAAACTTAATTAACCTAGCGGTTTTATTAACTACTAGTGCGGTGAGAGAGGCGCTTGCCATGTCGTGAAATATGCTTAAATATATTTTAATTATGCAGATTTCGGATTTATTATTACAGAGCCAATTCTTTATTGAATATCGTACTGTGCCTAATATATAGTACTGATTTGGAATTTTTTTAATGACTTGGGTGCCATCAGATAAAATCGAAACTAAACCTTTTAGCATTCCAGCCACATCGACCGGCTATGTAACTATGGAGAGATAGCTAAGAAAGTGTTAATATTAAATGACTTGACGAAATGAATTGAATTTGGGCATGCGCAGAAAGAAGTAAAAATATGTCGGTAAGTTCAAATAAACATTTTGCATTTCAACTTACCGATATATGTTCGTACGCGTTATTCGTCCATCCAAACAAAGATTTTACTTGTTGTAAACCATATTTGGTGTATGACTGCTATTTCCTGTTAATGTCGGTGTTATGCTACCAGTAGTTTAATATACGGCATAATCGCGTTGTCACACCGGTTCTCGTCAGATCACCGAAGTTAAGCAACGTTGAGCCTGGTGAGTACCAGATGTGTGACCATGTGAGAATTCTAGGCGCTGTATGTGCTGTCCGCTTATCTAGGCATTTGTTTCCAGTCGTCCTGAACACACGCGCGCGCGCGCACACACACACACACTATATATATATACACTACTTGTTCCTGGAATTTAACAATATCAGGTGTGGTTGGAGATTGTGCACGACTTGCCACAAAGATTTCACGGGCAGCATCCTTACGGTGGGTATCCATAGTCTGTCAAGTTTGAAGGAGCCTTTACTTACTAGTTTAAGAGTGTATCGGTTAAATATTTACACGCAGACAGATACACAAATACATCTACTGTTTTATTTATCAAGATTAAAAAAATATTTTTATTGTCTGTTTTTATTGTACTTAATGTATAACCATTGCCAAAACTTTATAGCAGCAAAATTCGTGTCCGAACACAACGACGAAAAACTTTTCTTTCTTCTTTAATATGCCTCGTACTAGGTGTAATTTCCGCGAAAAGCGCTTATCTGTTATTATTTATAAAAAGGGATTTTGCTCGTAGAGCAAGACTGTTTTTCTGCAGATTATAACTTGATCATCTTTAAATCCAATTTCAACGGATTTCTAGTTAGAACCGCTCCAACAAGTACTCGAACTTTGTTCAAACAATCATTCCATTAACCCTTATTCTTGAATAGCATTTGGTTTTAATAAGAGGTGAAGATTTTCTTGGTGTAGAAACATAATTAAAAAAAACAATAACCCGTGTAATTGAAATCTTTTTGCTATTATTATTTGAAAGATGCTTTCGCTAGTGTTATGTAGAAACAAGTGAAGCATGCATGGTCAACCGTGAGTGCACATTCAACGAGGCATAAAAAATGACTAAATTCAGCATTTGCCCCCTCCCATTTCGCCCCAAAAGTCCACAAGGCCTTAACATATTTAAATTTGAGTTCAGCACCATGCAAAACTGCTAAATAGACATACACAGAAAATTTTGGACAAATATGGTAAAATAGTCCAAAAAATGGAGTGTTTTTATTAGCCCTAAAAGAGCCCCTGGGGCACACTCAAGAGTTATCGCGAAGTATAGACAAAAAAAAATTATATAGAAATCAGTTAGTTACAACTTTTCAGAAAGTTTTTTAAAAATCCAAGGCATCAATTTTTCATAAGCACATAAGTGTCAATTTTAGCCATTTTAACCCGAAAGGCATCCCTAGGGGGGGGGGGCAACCGGAGTTTTCCCGGAAAATCCGTTGTAATTTTTTATCATATCATGTTTAATGTTTGTACAAATTTTCAAAAAATTCCAAGGCGTAGTTATTAAGAAAAGTGCGGACAGACGAACGGACGAACGGACGAACATACAAGAGTGAATTTGCAGGTCCACCCTTCTTTTGTCGGGTGACCAACAAATTCATTTAAAGAATTTTTACTTGAGAGTGACCATTATGTTTTTGTGGAAAAAAAACGTAACTAGTAGTATTGACTATAACAAACATTTATGATTTCAAAAATATATATGATTAACAGTAAATTATACAGCTTGTTGTAGAAAGCACCGTGGAATTTCCTCGGGTGCTACTTGTATTAAATAAATAGCGGTTCTTTCTTAGTTGCTTTTTCTTCGACAAAGATTTTTCTTTAACTAGCATTTATCAAAAGCATGTCTCTAGATGAGATGTGGCCAACCGTTTTTACCTCAGGCATCATTTTAGTCACATTATCAAAAGAGAGTGTAAATGTGGTATTTTAGTGACTAATCCCTATTAATCCCCAACCGTGTACCGAACAGATACCACAATACATAATACGTTTCACCTTATCATATTAATTGTACATAAAAAATTGCAGCCACATCTACACAGTAATTTCCGAATCCATAGCTAACTCACTCTCTCTTCTCTCTCCCTCTCTCTCACACACTCACACACACAAACAAATTCCTTATATATATATATATATATATATATATATATATATATATATATATATATATATATATACATATATATATATATATATATATATATATTATTGAGCTTTTTAATTCGGTTGGGATTACAATTTCTATATATAAATACTGTTATTTATATTAGTTTGAAGTTTACCATTGTCTATATCAGGTAAACACTACATCCCTTTGATTTCATTAATATATATATATATATATATATATATATATATATATATATATTCTTATTATATATCAATCCTTATATAAGAAGCTCAATGTGATTACAGAGCAATATATAGAATAAATGACAAAAATTTATATTCCAACATTCATGATGTTGATCATCTTATAATTTATTCCTTTAAATCAGTCGATTTATACAATTCTTGACAGTATCTGTTTCGTAGCGCAAAATCAATCACTTAATTATTATATCAATTAGCGAATCTATTATGCCCTTAACTCATCAGAAGAAATAGCAACAATCAGTCCGCCAAATGGAATTATATATATATATATATATATATATATATATATATATATATATATCAGGTTGACAAAAAAGTTCTTGCGGGTTTTAACTTTTAAATTCAAATGAACACATATCCCGGTTCAAATAAAAAGAATCATTGATCGAAACAAACGAAAACAGAATCAACATACGTTTGCCAATGCAAAACAAGTGTATTTATTTATTTTAGCAACGTAAAAAAAATATAGCGTTTTGGTCGCGATTAAGTCACTGAAGGTGTTTTTAGATATCGTTTAAGTTTTTGAAGCATTTCTCATGCAGAAAATGTCGAGATGCTTGAAAAGCGGTAGTCAGTAGGTTAGAGATCTTGAGAGTACGGCAGATGAGACAGAGTTCGTAGCCCAATTCGTATAACTTCTACAGAGTTGGTTTAACAACGTAGGGTCAGGCATTACCGCGGAAGTAAATTGGGACTTTTCTGACAGTTTTCTGAGCCTTACTACTTTCGTCCTGGCTCATGACTAATTGGACACGGGTGGTTTTGTTTGTGTCACCATCACGAAAAGATTGTTGTACAGGGCCAATAGGTTCTCCCAATCTGGTTTCGTTTGCAAATAAAGTCACCACTTTCTTAGATGAATTGCTCTCACCAAGGCTGAGAAACTCCATCTACCCCCACCCCTGTATGGTAACCTTCCAGAATACCAGAGGGAGTTTTAGAGGTGCTACACCTTGCCTAGGATTGACTTGGAATTGTGCAAGGCGTGGGCGTTCCTCTCCCTGAAGTATTATGCATACCCATTTACTTGCATACATATCGATTAGTGTCTAGTGTTTTCCAAAATGGTCACTCATTTGGTATTAGTAAGGCTCAACGTCGCTTAACTTTGTGCGTCAATGTGATTATACCGTATACGATTGGACAAGGTATTTAAAATACCCTAGCGAGTAACGATGACTAAGTGGTTAACGATAGGGACTAAGAATTTGGGTGTGCCGAGTTCAAATCCAGTTCGTTCGATAGAAACACTTTCATCAAACCAAACTTGACCTTGAGTCTAACCTTCCTAATGAGAGATAAATAAAATAAAACAGTAAAAATTTTGGAGAACTAGCTAAAAAAAAAAAACAGTTGCTAATTTATAAGGAAGAATAGGTTCGAAATAAGGTTCCTATGAAAAAAAAATGTTACAAATACAATTCAACTGTCCAGCATATTTAAAGCACCTCTTTTTATCTGCTTCTTTTTCTTGTTTTATGTCAATCCACACACTGTTTTTCGTGGACCGTTTTATTGGTTTTATTTGCTTTTCACATATGCTAATTAGTTCTTCCCAACTATAAAAATCTACAATCGTGAATAATTTTTTTTTTTTTTACTCTGGCAGATGGGCATGTACGACACGCTAAGCATCTCATCCTCTTTTCAGCTAGTCATTGTTTCTCTTTATTGTTACACATAAATTATTAAATTAGAGACCCAACGTTGCCCGGGATTGAATGAGGATCAACAAATGTTCCACCCTCCCATGATTTTATTGTCATCGTAATCGATGAAATCGCCCATTTTTTTTTTTAATCAAATCGATTACCTACTCTAGTTAGAGACCACTCCGCAGTGTACAGAAATCAAGTTTCCCCGCATTGTCTTAGTCCACAATATATTGTAGTCTTCATTTCACTGTAGAGAATCACTGCTGATTTTATAAAATTAGCTGTAAATAATGTATTCACTTGAAGTTCAAAATACAAACGTCAAGTATCATGGTTCAATTGTGTTCCAAACAGAAACATTCATTTCGACTGAGTCACTGTCTTATCAAAGATCCAACTGTTGATTTCATGAAATTATTTTTACATAATCACTTACACTTACATTTACACAAATGAGAATGGCTGAATCTTTAGAAAGTGATCTCCAGAATTAAAATCTAGAATTAAAATCATTTAATGGATTTTGATCAAAATTGAAATAAGGATTATAGATATAAGGTTTGATATCATTATATTTTGATTTGTTACGAGTACATAAAAAGTTGTCCTAAACTTTTATTCGACGAATTAATTTTACTTTTCCTGGAGCGGGTATTCTAGTTATTTTCTTTTTAATTGCTCGGTCTTTCGGTCGTTCTGTCGCGTATAAATATGTATGTGTAGTTTTCAACGATAAACGCGCAGATTAAGTGGAATTATCTTAAGAATAACAGTCTTGACTTGTTTACATTTTTTTTTTTAGAAAGAATTACGTATTGAAGCGCCAAAATTTCTGTAGCAAAAGAGTTCACGTGAGAAAAAAAAACGTAGTAAACATTGAAAACGTGTTATTTGATCTTTTCTGCCTTTTTTTTTTTTTTTTTTTTTTTTTTCGAAGATGTTCAAGTCTCGTTTGGCTTCCCACATTTCTGTCTGTATTCATAGGTTAAGCAGAATGAACGCTGGGTTCTCAAAATGTATATAAATGCATACATTTTACGCTAAGTATTTACCGCTCTTCGTTCTGCTAGTGGGTGGGACACAGGATGGGGAGAATATGCTAGCGCACAAAAGATGCTTCACTCTAGCTCCTTAAAAATTGTCTGCGTCCCATCGGTATTCCCCAATGGGTACGTCTCAGGTAGTTAACTATAAACTAACTCATTCTCAAGGCCAGGGACAGTGTATGAACTCTGTTCCGTCTGCCTGCTTCCCACCGGACTACAACTTGGATGTCTTCAAGTCCAACGTTAACAAATTCCTAATGAACCGCCCCCTTAAGTAAACACTTCATCAAATCTCCACACTAACGTAATGTACTTGCAATAACTCTTATCCCTGAGTGGCTTCCGGGCCTTGATAAGTGTTGATCACTGTGTAAAAAAAAATGTTCTAGAACTGAACAGAAGTACCACAGCCCGACAGGAAAAATAGTTACGGTCGTCGCAATGGCTTGGTTTCTGTTGTACTTATTGTCGAAGTAGCCTCGAATGATGATTGGTAGGTAAAACTGCAATTCAGAGGTCAGATTCGTATCCGTCATGAATAGAAGGAGGCCTAGTCACTGAAAAATGACGTCATACTTGAGGTACAAGCATGAATACATATATTTATTTATTTATTCCATCTTAAAAATATCCAAAATTAAATACCATTGAGTTAAAATAGCAAAATATTATTTTATTTACTTTAGATAAATAAAAATACAATAAGTCGCTACAATATACTTATTGTTTCAGTTGTAAAAGGCATCGAAACAATAAACCTCTGGTTTTACTCAAAGCTAGTCATGAAAATGAAAATAGAACAAAGTAGAAAAATAGAAAGAAGAGAAAAAAGAAAAGGAAAAAAAGAAAAAGTCTTGGAGACGTTTCCTTAAACTTAAGCGTCAAAACATGCATGAGTTTTTAGGAAAGTGGACGCTGGTTTATTCAGCGAGAATGAAGTTGTCTTTCGTTACTTAAATTATGACAGAACGCCCACGTATATTATGTGATCAGAAATACGTCAACAAACACATCGAATTTTAACGGATGATAGCTATGCATATGCGCTGGAACATCAATTAATAAGTATTCATCGGATTTAAGTTCCTTTGAAATACTTTAACGGATTTTAGGTGGGATAATGTAAGTACAACCTCCTATTTGAGAATTCAAATATTTTAGATTTAATCCATACTGACCAATTAATAAGGATTCTCTGAAATTGAATTCTATTCTTAGGGTTTTTCTGCTTAAGCCTCGAACGTCCGGCATTTTTTAGAATAAAAATCGTGCAACGCATTTTTTTATTCAAATTGGAATAATGATTCTAGACGTGATGATTACGCACATTATTTTTAGTTTTATGAAAAGGGAACATAAAAGTGGTGTAAACTGTTCTATTCAGGAAGTTTACTTTATCGGTCCTGGGATGAATAATCTACTTATATATATATATATATATATATATATAGCCAGTAGAGTTTAGTTTCCTAGAAGTACATCCAATGAAACAACACGTGTCTACCAAAATAGTGCTCAATGAGTGAACAGAGCATGTATATTAATTTTATCTATACAAACATTAATGGCTACATATGTG
>NC_136500.1:49632829-49677829 GCF_053919585.1 Euprymna scolopes
CCATTTTTAAGGATCGTCTTGTAGCTAAAAGGCAACGGACAAATAAGAAAACGACAGTTAATTATATTTTAAGCAAATCACTTTATTATGTTACGTTCTATTAATATTTATACACACACACATACACACATACACATATATATATATTATATATATATTTATATATATATATTTATATATATATATATATAATTATAAAACTCAAATGACCTTGTAACGCATATTGTAACCCCACAGCCGGTTTTCGACTTCCGGTTGTGCATGCGTACATGAACATAAACCATATAAACAAATAAACACAAATCACTACTTTTGCAGAATTTGACATGCGCACTGAAATATTAACATTATTATTTAGAAATTATTATTTAATATGGGAAGGGTGGGATGTTTTGCAACTATTCTGTATTACAACTATACTGTCGCAATGTTCTTACAAATAAATCAATTTTGACCCGTTGACAATCATAAGAACAATTTACAACGGCGATTTCCCCCACCTTCCTTTTTTTTTTTAATTTATTCTCCATTTTTTAATACGCCTTTCTGAAAAACATTCATACATTTTCTTCCATACTACCAACATAAATAACTCTGAAAATATGTATTTTATTTGAGTTACAAATAAATAATCAACGCGACAATACAACGTATTGTTTTAATGTGTACGTTTTCAGCGACCCAATTGTTTTCTGTTTTCTTTTTTCGCGTTTAAATTATCCAAATAAACAATTTTGGGGGTTTTTTTTTACATCATTTATTTCCGATTGTCTTAATTAGTTTTATTGACCTTATTATTAACATATAAATTAAATATTTGACCCAATGGGTCATGAATGTTTGTTTAAAATAAATGAAAAAAAGTTACGTTTTATTTTCATTTTCTATTTAAAAAGCCATTTTTAACATGGGGAGAGTGTTCTTAACTATTATGTACTTTCAACTAACAATTTCATTTAAAAAAGATATATCAAAGTTTGAATTTAACTTGAAGTATTATGGTATCTGTTCAGTACACATTTATCTATAAGTATGGCAAACCACTTATATTTCAATGGCTGCAAGTTTTTTTTTTCAAAAATAAACAATTATAAACAGAAATCATAGACTCATAGAAATCTATCTATATTCTTTTTTCATTTTAATAAACTTTCATAGAAATGTCTCTGTTATGTCAAAAAAAACTAAAAAATTTTTTACGTCACAAGTGTCATGCTCATACGTTAATTCCATAGCTAATATAACATACTGACCCGATGGGTCACGTGTAGTCTAGTATATGTATATATATATATATATATATATATATATATATATATATATATATATGGAAATATTCTTTAGTCACTTAGATTTCCTTATTATATATAACAATCCTTATTTAAGAAGTTCAAAAACAGCCTACAGAAAATGGACTCTGATTTATTAAAGTATGATAGGTTATGAAAAGGAAGGGTTGTAAAGAGATAGCTTCGAATTCGGGGGTATCAAAACCAAAGCAAAATATGATGAAAGTAAAAATAAAATAGATAAACCCTATAATTTATTATACCATACCTGTTCACACTGAAAAACTTATCACAATATTTTGTGGATCTATATTAAAAAAATCTTGTTAAACTTTGTGACATATTTCCATTCTATGGAGGTCAGGCGCGAACGAACACCCCATAATTTTATTATACCATATTTCTTCACACTAAAACATAATTATCAAAGTATACTTATGCAGATAGATATGAAAAGTCTTTATTAAAGTTTGTGCTTATTTCCATTCTATGGAGGCAAGGCGCGAACGCAGACCCCACAATTTTATTATACCATCCCTATTTAAGTTAAAATATACTTATCAAAGTATTCTTATGTACATCTATATCAAAAACACTTTTAAAAGTTTTTTTTTTAATTTTTAACTTTTTTATTTCCATACTTTGTGGACCAGGTGCGAACGCGGACCCCACAATTTTAATGAACCACCGTTCTGCTGGATCAAACATACCCATTCCTGTGTGTCGATACATCTTCTATCATTATATGTAATCAGTTTTTTAAAATAGTCAACCATATAGGAGCCTATTCGTGACCAGACACACACACACACACACATTCAGCTTTATATATATATATATATATATATATATATATATATATATATATATATGTGTGAAATTGGTTTATTTATGCAGCATTTTTCATTCAAGCAAATATTATTAACTGCAACAGAGACACTTTGTTTTATGATTCTTGTTTTTAATTTTTCGATTTTTTAATTTTTTAATACTATTTTCATGTTGTATAATGTTTATGTTGTCAACGAGGGCCTTTCTAACATTGTAGGTGGACATTTATGTTATTTTATCAAATATTTATATATAGAACTAGTATTATTCAGATGCATGGATATTCGCCCGGACAATGTTGGCGTTGCATGCCCAAAGTATGTATTGTTTTCGGAGTTACATTCTCCCATAGACCATTTATATTTATACACTACATTAGTTTGTTCGAACGTTTTGATAGCTGGTGAGCTGTTTTTTGAAGCGTGATATATTAGAATCCTTCGCATTCGAGAAAAGCAGCAACGTTCTAAAATGTCTTGTGTAGTTTGTCTTGGACCGACTTTGTTAACAGTGTCCACGAACTTGCTGATTTCAATACTTGAATTTTAATCGACCTTTATTTTTAATCGACTTTTCATCGACTCTATATATTTTAACTTATCGCCGTTTACTGTATATTTTAGTTTTCACTTTTAATTCTCATTTTCACTCCTTCGGACTTTTTACTTCAACACCTGATGATGATTCGTGGACGAATCGAAAGCGCTCGTGACAGCAACAACTATGGATCTTTTATTAATATTTTTGATTCTGATACAAAAATGATTATACGAAAACTCGAAAAATAAAATAAAAGAATCATAAACCAAAGTGTCTCCGTTGCATTTGATAATATTTGCATGAATATATATATACCGCTCCCCATGTGGGGGTACCAAATCGATTAAAGGGAGAAGTATTCCGAACTCGCATTTAGGTAAAAATGCATTTTCGTAAATAATTGAATTCATTCAAAACGCAAAAACAAGAGCAAATAGCATCTAAATAAATCGCGATATATTGAAAACAATTGGCGAGATGGATCAGCAGATAAAGAGTTCAGGCTCATTACCGCATGGTCCCGATTTCGAATCTCGCTAGATTCAGCCACTCTGATGAGTCCTAGATGACAAAACACGTGTCAGTGGATAATTATATTAAAAAATATATATATATATATATATATATATATATATATATATATATATATATATATATATATATATATATATATATATATACCGCTTTCCATGTGGGGGTACCAAATTGGGAAAATTGTTCCCAACTCGCATTTAGGTAAAATGCACTTTCGTAAATAATTGAATTCATTCAAAACGTATCGCAAAAACAAATAAGAGCTATATATATATATATATATATATATATATATATATATATATATATATATATATATATATATAGTGTTATTGTCTAAATAGTTACATTATTTGTTCCTACACTTCTGCTTATTTTCAAGTGTGAAGAAATTTAAATGACATTTATAATTATCGACGAACTAATGCAAATCGGCTTTGTTTTAAAAATCATTGTCTCAAAATTTTCCAATTAATTATAAGAACCATATGTGAAACAAATATTGACTCGTGAAAATATATATGCACATTACACGGGGCAAAAAACTTAAATAATTTAGAAATTTAATAAGAATCAGCATCATAACCGGTTATTGTATTGGAATCGGGAATTTAGAACAGAATCGGTAATTGCACCGAAATCGGGGAAAAAATATTGAATCGACCCATCATTAGTATATACAAGGCTTCAATCTCTGGTTCCCCCCTTGCGAAAGTTTCACAAAAACACTTGTCTAGCTTCAACCACTTTCAACAATTTCCCATACTCTGTCTGTGCTGACATCTAACGCAAATTTCGTGAAAAAGCGTCTTTCCTTGAACTGCCCGTCTATGGCACCATGTTCCGCTTACTTGCTTTCCAGCTGACTACAATATGGCCATCTTCAAGTTTAATGTAAACAAGTTTTTGCTGGGCTGTTTCCTTAAATAATCAGATTATACCCAATTCCCACTACTATTGATAACTACGGTGTTGTATCAGTGACAACTTTACACTCACTGACCCTTATTCTCGAGTGGCCTTACAGCTTTGATAACTCGTGACTCCTTTTTAAAATAGATTAAATTATTTTTTTTAAATCTGAGTTAAAAAGAAATGTGTATAAATTAAATGAATCTTGGTTTTTCAGCCTGACTGTGACATATTATAAACCGATGAAAGATCTTCATGATTATTTGTGATATTTTGCGTGTCATAAAAATGTCCTCGAAATGGGCAGAAACAATCGTCTGTCAATAAAATGTTTTTTTAAAGGAAATATGAAACGTTTCTCTGAATAACTAAGGTTTGTATATTGTTATAAAATTATTTAATTAAAAAGCTATGCATTATAGATTCCAGAGATGTACCATAATGTCATTGACACGAAAAGGGTTTTAGAATCCTTACAACCCATTTGTACGGCACAATCACGTTGGCACACCGGTTCTCGCCATATCACCGAAGTTCAGCAACGTTGAGTTTGGCCAGTGCCAGATGGGTGACAATTTGGGAAGGCAAGGCGCTGTATGTACCCTTTTGGGAAGGTTGGTCGTGGGGCCAGCACCTCCACCCTGTAAAAAGAACTCCTCGCTACAAAACCATCTACAAAAAGTTGTACATAGCCTGTGCCACTCCAGGGGCTCAAAGGCTATGGATGGGGATGGACAACCCATTTAAGATCATCATCGTCTCGGTGAGGGGAACTGTTCAAAACGTGGGGCAAACGGTTGTGATCACAGCTTTTATCATCCGGTGTAATTGCTACAGGTGGTCATTGGGGGGAGGGGTCTGAAGGAGGAGCATACTATATGGTTGTTTTTGTCCTTATTATGACGTAGTATTATTGAATTTATTGAAATAAAACTTAATTTTTGATTACGTACTGTGCATGTCTGATTCTACTGTGTATTCATATTGAAAGAGTGATGGCGCAGTGTGTTATTTATTTTTTTATCAGCGTGTGGCTTAAATTGGGGCGTGGCTGATGTGACGTATTAATTTCATTAAAACAATTGCTTGTTATATTTATATACTAGCTGGACACTTGCCGTTGCCCGGTCTTACAATAGGCTTAAAAATGATATTTAAATTTACGCAGATTATGTATGTATTAATATATAATCAATCCTCCATTGAATATTATATATTACGGGGAATAATTTTCCCGGTGGACTAATTCACAAAAAAATAAAATAAAATAATAATGATAATTGTCATCAAATTTAATCTATGTTTGTTTACAATATCACGTCAGCTGATATTTGGGCTTGGCGATCATAAAAATAGTTTTTCTTCTCTTATAGATAAAAAAAGAACTTTTACAAGGGAAGATAAAACCGGCCACCGGTGTAACGTGAAATATTTCCCTGTAAAAATTATTTTTAGCAATAAGAGAAGAAAGACTATTTTTAAGATCGGATTTTTTTTTTCGATTTTCGATACTTATCGGATGAATTTCTGTACAAAACATATTCGAGTGAAATTTACAAAAGATAGGCTCAGACGTTTTGGAACCAATAAGGAATGAACTCACACACACACACAAAGTGACTTTTATATAATAGTAGAGATTTATTATTCGTACTACTCATGTTTGAGTAAAAATTATGTATTGTAGTTTCTAATTAAAGAAGTGTTTGTTTCTTTTTATATATATTAGGCAGATGTATGAAGATCGGGCTTAATATTAATTTAAACAACAACTAATAAAGATGAGAATAATAGTCCGAAATAAAAATAAATTAATATATAATGCTCATCTCAAAAAAAAAATCCAATTAAGGAATAATATATATATATATATCGGGCTTAATATATAATAGAAAAGGGAATTATCGTTTTCAGTGAAAATACTGGTCTAAGGTCTAAGGTAATACAGCAGATCGGTCATTATAGGATATCTCGATAATACTTGCGTAGTTGTTCCTGTATGAGATCGTGTAGTGTCATTGGGTATTTATTTATCTCCAGCGCGAAAAATGTGACACTAGAGTCGGAAAGTGGGATTGAAAAGTCAGAGGAGGAACGCCCAGACCTTGCAAAAGATGCGTGTGCAGCCCCGTCGGCCGTAATCGACGGAGGCGCCTCGGAAACTCAGCAATAAATTAATCCCTTCTCAAAGGAAGAAGGCAAAGCCTAGGAGAGGACCAGCATTAGACCGCAATCAACAGGGAACAGGTGATTACAGGAATGGTATAAACTTTGTTGATTTGGGAATCGAGGGAAAAATACCTTGGATAAATGCTAGTCTGATCTGTGGGGTCAGTATAACTAGTTTTGTTAACTTTTATCTAATTACGTTTATATGTCTCGCAGAGGGCCTCTGTATATCATGGTTTTATATATAATGATTGTGTAAGCATGAAACACTAGTGTCTGTAGGTATTAATGGATAATCATTAAGAATACTTAAGGATGGGCACTGCCTGTGAAATTATAATTATAATAATAAGGCAATCAACAAGCGTTTATGCACTGTTCAGGACTTCCGCTCATGCGAACACTCTAGATTGTCATTGTACTCGCCCGAATTCGGCATTTAATAGTTCTTAATTCCCTTCATTCCTGTGGCAATTGTTTTGTGGCCCTGGTCTTAACAAATGGTATAAAATGTAATCCATCGTAGCTGGGTTCGAATCTCATAATTGATAGGAATTTTTACCCTACGCTGATGATCGCGTAAGCATGGAACACTAGTGTCTGTAGGGATAAATAGATAATGATTATCTAATTATATATATATATTATACGAATAGTCGTGCCGCTCCCTGTGACCATGTTTTATGTTTTTCATTATGAATCCTGGAACTTCCAAGTAATCAATGATTTCAGTATTAACAAAGCTGAACGTTGTTTAGCTTCAATTCAACATAGTTTAGAAAACACATTTACAAACTATCACATTTGCATTCTGATAGCACTAAGCTATACGAATGATTTTTTACCATCCGTGTGATATGGCGTTAATCTATCTTTGGTATTACTTTGGTTAGGCTGGTATCCGTTTATACACCAGGTTCGAGTGAGTTTGTCTTTGTTTCATTCAATTCACTTTGTATTCCTCAATCGCTCATCTAAGTACTAACCAAGCTTAACGTTGCTTAACTTTAATTCAACACTGTTTTGATATAACTTTTTATAAAATAGCACATTTGCATTCTGATAGCGTTAAACAGTCTATCAACCAAGTACTAACCAGGCTCCTCGTTTCAATATGAGTTTGTTTTTGTTTAATTTAATGAATTGGTATATTCCCAAACAGTCGCTTATCTAATTACTAACCAGGCTTAACGTTGCTTAACTTTAATCCAGCATAGTTTTTATATGAAGTTTTACAAAATAGCACGTTTACATCATGGTAGCACTAAGCTAAAAAAAGAAAAAAAAAGTGGCCTACACCATCTTTCGTCTTAATCTTTCATTGGTTTAATGCCGTTGGAGTGATGGTTTGTTTTCCATTATGTTACCTGGTATTTTCGAATATTCGTACTAACCGGGCTCAACATTACTTAACATCGATTCAATATTATTTGCCTATAACGCCTTACAAAGCAACGTGTTTACATCCTGATAACTAAATACTTCTGGATCGAGTTATCTAGTCAAATTGGATAGTGTTATGCCGTGGTGGAGGTCTACACTCTCTGAATGCTCTTATCATAATTTGTTACTTAGATTAGCTTAAACATATTCGGCGTAAATGTTAATTTTATGCTAACTCATTAATCAGTATTATTGTAAGTTGATTAATTCTCAAAAGCACTAAACACTCAGTTAATCTGTCCAAGTTAAAACGAAATTTTACGTAACAGCTGTATTAAGCTAATGATATTAATTGCTTAAATGTACAGTACTAGCTATACACACGTCTTAAAGATAATTTAAGCTTATTACTTTTACTAATAATTTATTAATGTTTTGTTATGACTAAAAAACCCTTTGAATTTATTATTACGTTCGTGCAATAATGTCTTTATATATATAAGTCCAGGTATGCTTCTAGGATAGTGATTTAATTCTAATCTATATAATTATAAAACTCAAATGACCTTGTAACAAATGATGTAACCCACTTTTCGGTTTACGACATCCGGTTGCGCATGCGCGCATAAACATTAACCCATAACAACGTAAACAAATAAACACAAATCGCTTCTTTTGCAGATTTTGACCTGCGCACTGAAATCTGACATATTATCTTTATCATTTCGAAATTATTATTTAACATGGGAAGAGTGGAGGTGTTTTGTAACTATTCTTTATTACAACTATACTGTCGCTATTTTCTTGCAACTAAACAACTTTAACCCGTTGACAAACATAAGAACAATTGTAGCAAACCAAAACTACTACTACTACTACTACTACTTTCTATCCGTCCCTTTTCCTTCCTTCCTTCTTTTCTTACTTTTTGTTGACATTTCTAGATACAAAATAGTTGTGTGAGAACGGTTACATATTTACTAATCTGTTTCAATATTAATTTTATTTTATTTTATTTATTTAGGTTTTATTTTTTTGCTTCAGGTTTTATTAATTTTTTTTGTTTTTAGATTTTAAGTTTCTATAACTTGGTTGAAGGATTCTAATATGGGTTTTTCATTCTTATATTTCTCATCGGTAGGTTCATGTGCGTTTTTGCTGCTAAATGACTTTCGTCGGCGTTCGATTCGTAGGAAAATCATATTTAATTTTCGATTTTTGAGCGATTATTCGGAAAAATAGGTAACACGAATAGGGAGGATTCTTTTTTTTTCATGTTTAAATGATCCGTCCATGATTTTTCATTCTAATCTACTTTCATAGAAATGTTTTTGTTATGTCAAAAAAAAACTATTTTCTTAACGTCACAAGTGTCACGCTCATACATGAATTCCATATCTAATATAACATACTGACCCAACGGGTCACGGGTAGTCTAGTGTGTATATATATATATATATATATATATATATATATATATATATATATATATATATATATTAGAATTTTCAGAATGTGAGATGATATAATTATCTCCACAGTCAAATAATGTCGTAGCTCACACGATCCATAAAAGCCAACAAACCTGATGACCAAGACTAGAGTTTCGCTCTCATTTGGATAAATCAGTTGAAAACATCCTAACGAGGTTTCGGGTTTCAAATCCGGAGTTCGGATATGTTCAACTGATGAGTCCAAAGCGTTAAACAGAGTCTTGGACTTCCGGTTTGTTGTCGCCCATGACTTGTATGAACTTCGACGTTGTTTAACTGTGAAATAAATAAATATATATATATGTGTGTGTGTATGTATATATGTACGTATCTATATATGGATGCATATATAAATGTATGTACATAAATATCCATGTACACACACACACACACACACACATATATATATATATATATATATATATATATATATATATATATATATGCTGATGACACTACACTCTATGGCAGGCACGACAGGAAGACGAATGAACACATTTCTAAAGAAACGGCAGAAACACTAGAGGAAGACCTCCTATCCGTGGTGGAATGGGGACAAAAGTGGTTGGTCGCGTTCAATGCTGCCAAGACTAAACTAGTTTCATTCAATAATTACAAGAAACCCTCTCTACCACCTATAGCAATGGCCAACGACTTTTTATCTGAGAGCACATCTTTCAAACTCCTTGGCCTAACGTTCACAGGAAACATAAGTTGGAACAATTACATTGAAGGCATTGCCAGGGCCGCTGCAAGAAAGGTGGGCTCTCTCTACCGTGCTAGACAACTAACACCCGAAAGTATTCTGTACCTCTATAAGGCCACCATTCGCCCATGTATGGAGTATTGCTGTCACATCTGGGCTGGTGCATCTGCTACTAGTCTCTCGCTCCTTGACAAGGTTCAAAAGAGAGTCGCAAACCTGATAGGCCCTGAACTGGCATCTAAGCTTCAGCCTCTGTCCCATCGACGAATCGACGAAATGTTGCATCCCTCTGCCTTTTCTACAAGTATTTTAGTGGTGAATGCTCTGACAAACTGCAATCACTTGTGCCCCCACGACGTGAGCACCCTCGACAAACCCGACAGGCTGCTAAATCCCACCCCCACACTGTAGAGATCCCTAGATGTAAAAGATCTTTCTACTCCAGTAGTTTCTTCCCCCAGAACCGCTAGACTCTAGAATTCCATTCCAGGTCCCTGCTTCCCCAACAGTACTGACGTGCAGAAGTTCAAGTGTAACGTGAACCGACATCTTGCTGCCCAAATCCCTACATAGTACCCCAGAAGTTGTTGCCCCTGATAGTAGCCCCCTACACCAAAGTGGCAATTTGCCTTGTTTGGGGTGAAAATGTAATAATATATATATATATATATATATATATATATATATATATATATATATATATATATATATATCAATGGTTAAAAAAGATAAATGAAGTCATATCAAGTCGGAGACAACTAATACATAGAAAAGTATGGGGAAAAAGGAGAGTTAATAAAACGTTTTGATATTTAATAATAAATAAACTATTCGTATAAAAAGATTACGTTCGAGGTGTCTTTCGACTAACTCCTTTTCAAGAAATAAATCGTCGTCGATAGCGTTTAAAAATAAAACATCACCGAATAACGTTTAAATAAATAGTCGAATGGTGAAAAGAGAAAAGTATTTTAAAATATCATGTGGAAGAAATAGAACACTATCGCCAATATTACAAGGGGGGCTGCAGAGGTAGCTGTATCAGAATTTTTGTGGGAATTTTTGACACCCCTAACACGAAACTGCAAATAAAATATAAAAAACTCGTAATTTCTCTTTTAAAGGTGGGTTGTTTATTTTCTTTATGGATTATACTTCCAAAATAAACAATTAAAGTTGTATAAAAAGTTATAGAAATATTTTTTTTTTAAATAGTAATGAAATTAATTGAATGTTACGAGTTCAGTATTTTTCAATTTTTAAACTTTAAAAATCTATCAAAATATTTCTATTGATTCTATTTTTACGACATTTTCAGGGTCAATGTGAAATTTTATGCTCTTTCCAATAAATCGAATATAATATTTTAGACAAACGTTTTCTTCTAATTCACGCCCCCCCCCATTTTCAAATGTCTATTAAAAAGTAAATAATTAATTTATGTACCAAAGTTTTATATATCACAAATTGAAGATAAAAGATCAATAAATAATATATTCAAATTTAAAACAAAAAAAGTAGTGTTTTTAGAAATTTACCTCTAAAGTCCGAAGTTTAAAACCTTTTTTTTTTTAAACATGTCGTTTGTTTTTTTTTTTGTTTTTTGTTTTTTAATGAAACCTTGTTCCTTGCTCCTTTAATTGAAAAAAAAATTAGGGCTTGAATTACATTTTTCCAGGAGTTATAAGCTTTGAAAGATAGCGGGTGGAATTATTCAATAGTTTTCATGAAATTTCTGACACTGCTACTGCAGAGGACGTAATATCTGCGTGTAAATGAATCAGTCGAAAGGTACCTCGAATGTCATATCTTTATTTGAATAGTTTACTTACTTACTGTATGTGTGTGTGTTTGTATACCAGTCAAACAGTACTGTGTTTGGATATGTGTTAGTTATGTGTTATGGTTAAGTGTTAGTTTTACTCGTTTAAAACTGTTTCACCGTCCACTCATTTAGCGACCAAATTTAAATTTTTAAAGTCACCTTCTCAACTATATTTTGAAATAAAAATTTACAATTTTCGTTTATTAAAACAAAAGTTATGACAAAATTACTGATGTTCAAAAGTTCTCAAAATATGTAAGGCACGTAAGAGACGGTATCTTCTAGTTGGCTGTTAATTACCATAGTAACTTTTCCAAAATTGACGTTTTATAGAGAGGATTTCTTTTGGTTGGCTGTTGGTTACCATAGCAACTTTTACCACACTGAGGTTCTTTTTCTCTCCAGTTATCAATTTTTTTTTCGGAAAAACACGGTCCTTTAATGTATTGCTATAAATGAGTTACAATTTTTATTTCTATAATGTATGTATTACCTTATTCTTATTGGAATAAATATTATTTTTGTATGCATACAAATAATTTATAAATGAATAAAAAAGACTTTAGGATTTTTATCAACAATAATTTAGACATGTTTGAATAATGTACATATTTATATAATAATTATTAAGTTGTGCCTACATATACTAGTGCTTCATGGTACGCAATCATCAGTGTAGTGTAACAATTCCTGCCAGTAATAATTATATATGTTTTTTACTGAATTTTACACACACACACACACACACACACACATATATATATATATATATATATATATATATTATAATCATACATTAAGACATATTTATACAAGTGTTTCATACTTATGCAATCATCAGTGTGGGTAAACATTCCTACCGATAATATATATATATATATATATATATATATATATTACTATAATAATTATTAATATAGACCTACATACACTAGTGTTTCATGTATATGCAATAATAAGTGTAGGCATATATAAACATTATTATTTAATTATATATACATATATATTTATATTATAATTAATTATTTACACTAATGTTTCATGCTTACACAATCGTCAGTGTAGGTAACAATTCCTGCCGTAAAATATATGCATACGTTGTTTTATCTAATTATATGTACACATATATTTATATAATAATTATTAATTTTAAAACTACATACACTGGCATTTCATGCTTACGCAATCATTAGTGTAGGGTAACAATTACTACCGATAATATATATATGCGTTTTTTATCCAATTATATATATATATATATATATATATATAATAATTTTTAATTTAACCCCACATATACTAGTGTTTCATGCTTACGCAATCATCAGTGCAGGATAACAATTCATTGTTGGTAATATATATATATATACAACCCCCGAGCAATCAATACTGCTAGTGTATATATATATATATATATATATATATATATATATATATATATACACTAGCAGTATTGCTCGGGGTTGCTATGATGCCTTTTTTATGCTTATTTGATATATATTTGTAATTATAAATAAATAAATTGTAAATTATTTTAGTAAATTTCTGTTATATTGACACCTTACTTATTAACATAGCCCCTACACAGTGGGTGCAAAGTACCAGCAATAATCCAATTTCACTGATTTGTCCCCTAAGTAGCTATTCTTCCAACGCGAAACCAATTACTTTAGCGAGGTTGGGGAGGGGGGGCTATAATTTCTTGACCCGTATTCGAAAGAAATCGCAGGATCCACATCGACTATACATTCGTTGTAAGACTTTATGTGGTTGTCGCTGTATAATTCCTCAAATTAGTCAACTGTGTCGATAAATTCCTTATCTTATGTTGCCGGGCATGCTACTTGTGCTTGGGTGTGTGGGCCTATGTTTTGTTAAACCTATAACACAATTGGCTGCGTCTCCCGTCGCCGGGAGCAGAGTTGGGCTGCACCTTAAAGGTAACCCAACGGCTCGGCGTTATATTAAAAAAAAAAAAACTTGTCAAATAAAATTCAATAATTTTGCGTCTGAATCCTTCAAGTTTCCAACGACTTTTTAATCTTCTTGGAAACTTTTCAAGAGCTTTTGAGAGCATTTAACTCTCCAACTTCTTGCGAATTAAAAGTCTTTAAACTGGCGAAGACTTATTCATAACTCCTTATCGTGGTTTGATCGTCTAGTTTTTATCTTTGTCTTCATCTTTTCTTCGTCTAGTGGTTAGGACCTTAATATCTATGCCAGACGCTTGCTGGTTGCTGGAAATCATTGCTTTTCTACTTGAACACGCAACTCGTGCATAACCCTAAGTTCATGTGGTAGTTCTGCTCTTATGATGGCTGGTCGGTAACCCTACCACAAGGGTACTTCGGCTGGTCGTCTGATATTGGACGTTGAGGAGGAGGTCCTCTTTCACAGGCAGGTGCATCGTTTTCCTCTGCTGCATCTTGAAACATCGGTCTAGGGAAGAATTGATTTCACAACCACAAGCAAACAACAAAAGAAATCACAAAGTCTTTTTAGTAACATTAATTATTCAACATTGTTACAGGTATAGTCTCAGTAAGGATATGAGCTAGGAGCCTTTATAAGCTTGGTAAATCAGACTGACTTTTGGGTGCAGGATTATAATGGTTTAAATTAATTCTTTTCACCCAGGCAACGAATTCTCCCGAACTGGCTCAAAAAAAAAAAAAAAAAAAAAAAAAAACACGCTTTTTTATTATCTCCATAACTTCTAGTATATGCCCCCTTTCTATTTGGGACTTTGTCTATCTTTCTGTCTCTCCGTCTTTGCTTCTATCTATCTGTCTGTCTGTCTGTCTGTCTCTCTCTCTCTTTCTCTATCTATCTATCTATCTATCTATATCTCTCTCTCTCTCTCTCTCTCTCTCTCTCTCTCTCTCTCTCTCTCTCTCTCTCTCTTTATACCCTTTACCATCAATCGAGAGGGAGTTCCAAAGACCATATGTATAAGGTAGGATAAGTTAATCGGTCATCATAGTTAACCCTCTTTCCAAAGTGATTTCAGTCAATTCAATAATTAAAACCACTCGACACTTTATCTACTTGACTTGATTTTCAAATCAAACTTAAGTGGCACAATTTTCTTCATTTTAAGATCCCAACTGAGGCCCAGTTTGCGGGAGGGGGCATTTTGATTATCCGTTAAGAAAACAGATTTATTCTTTTTATCACCATCATCATCGCTATTACATCCAACAATGTAAAATTCCTGAACTCGTGTCAAAAGGACCATCCAGAAGACTGATAGCTTCTTCTCGCATGGATTACATAGAAAATGCGAGCATGAAAAGTAATGTGGTTAAGATTAAACTTAGAAAGTAAAAGGACTAGTCGTTAAAACGAGAAAAGGAAAGACAAGATATAATAAATTTATAACTTCAAATATTGAAGCATTAAGAATTTAAAAAAATCAATTTAACATTATATAATCTATTCTTAATGCTACAATATTGTAAGTGATAAATTTATTACCAATTAAGACTGCGAAAGTGGTTCCAAATCTTTAAGTTTTCTCCAGAGAAGCTCTAGGGTCAGTTCACTTTTAAAACATATAAATATATCCTATTTGCCAGGAATTTAAATCATACGTATAAAATTACTCGGAAAAGCAATGGAAGTGTTCTCTTTACCCTCCCCCCTCTTGGTGACATTCAATATACCGATTAGTTTTGTGCCCTATATGTAAGGGAGCTATGAGAGAAGAATCACTTGATGCTTCAAACACGATTATCATGTTAAATGAAATTACAAAAACCATATCACTCTTGTATAGAGAAGGAAACAGTGAGCAGGAAAAGAGTTCCACAGCCTTGCAGCTCTTGAAAAGAAACTGTATTAAAATTAGGTATTACAACAGCGAAGTAATGGGGATCTCTAGATCAACGAGTCAAACGAGCTGGAACAAAGGAATCCGGGAATAGATCAGACAATTCTGAGTTTTCATTTTCTTCTGATTATATTAGGGGGGTAAAATGGGGGATCTCATTAAAAAGAAAATTATGTAATGTTATAAAATAGTGAAAGGGGACAGAATATTCCCTCATTAAATTTAGAGCAACGTCGAGTTATGCTTTTGTTTTCTAATAATAATAATAATAATAATAATAATAATAATAATCAAGGGGAAGACTCAGACTATGCAACGGATATTAATGCTGAAAACAGCTGAAATCTGACTACTACCCCCTTCCCATCTCCCTCCCCTTTTCCATCTTCCTCCCTATTCCTCCCTCTTTCTCTTACGTATGTAACTCTCCTCCCTCTCGCCCTCCCCCCCTACAAAAGGAGAAAAACATTTGCAGTGCCGACATCGGTTGGCGCTACACCAAATAGTCAAAGGGTTAAGGCAGATAGAAAGACTAAGGAGTTAAAACACTTATCATACTGCCACTGGACAGGTATAGGGGAGACTGGCACGTTGGGGAGGCTTATTGCCACCCAAACTCCAGTGAAAACCAACAGTCATTACCACCAAGATACAACAGCAAGCAACTGTTGTGATAACGCAAATTTATTTGCAGAGGTTGTTGAGAGAGGTGAGGGTTATTAGAAATCTGGAGAGACTTGTTGCCACTAAGACTCCGGGGGACACCACCTCTTCTTATCAGTGAGCAATCTCTGATAATGAACTGTGTGAGAACTCCTAGTGAGTACTACTACTACTACTACTAATACTACTACTACTAATAATAATAATAATAATAATAATAATAATAATAATAATCATACCGAAAAACTTTGAAGAAAGAATGGGAGAGATTGGAATCCGAGAGATGAGATGGCTGAAAAGATACAACGGATAAAAATAATGAAAACGGCTTAAATATTAAGGAAAACTTTTGAACGTGTGTACTAATACATATGAGCTCAGGTGCAAACCTGACATATAGAAACTGCTACAGATGTAAAACACAAAAAAAAAACATTACATGGAATCATGAAAACTGAAACTGTATGTTTGTAAGTTAATCTCACTTACATCCACCGATTCCAAAATAAAATTATAATGTCACCATAAACTGGCACCACGCCAAATAATCGAGCAGAATCAAGGATGGTGGAGAGACAGAGGAGAGAATGCACTGATCAGAATTCTCAATGAATGGATTCGAAAAGGATTTGGACCTTGGGAAGGCTTATTGTCACCCAAATTCTAGTGAAAACCAATAGTCGATACCTAGAAGAAATGAATCGTAAATGACTATTGCTATAATGCAAACTAATTTGCAAAGGTTATCAGAAGATGTGGTGAATACTGGAAATCTGGGGAAGTTTGTTATCACTCAGACTCCAGGGAACACCAGAGGTTGTTCTCAAGGAATTATTTGATGATGACCTGTGTGAAAACTTCTAGTGAATGATAATGATAATAATAATAATAATAATAATAATAATAATAATAATAATAATGAAAGCCAATTATATTAGAATGTGAATGGGGGAAAACAGTTAATAAAAATTTACAGCTAATCAGGCAATTAAAACAGGATACTTTTTAAAACATGTCTCAATCTTAAATTTAAGGTATATTTTGCCATATATTTTGTGTGATTAAATTTTATAAAAAAAATGGTCTTTGGAGAACGAACGTTGATTAACTCATATCTCTATCTCTATCTCTCCTATTATATAAAAGGAACTTTGTCTATGTGTCTAAATGTCTGTGAGTTCCTTGCTGATGGAATCCAAAACGATTTTTTTTAATTTCATGCAAATGTACTTTATGTGTCTGGGAGTGTTCTTAGATAGGTTTTTTTCTGAAACAACCGGACCCAACAAAAACAAAACGCTACTGGAGCCAGATATGGGAAAAGCGACAGGAACATAATAGAAATTCAGAATAGATGAATAACATACAGGAAGAGTCACAGCAAATTGAGGAAGGGGCAGAGAAGGAAATCAGCAAGGGAACATTCAAGACACCCCTCTCCCCCGAAAAATGGCAAACTGGAGAGCACCAGGACACGAGGGATACACGCATACGTTTTAAAAATTCACAGCACTACATGAAAGATTAAGAACCTGAAAAGATGTATTTACAAAGCAGACGCGCCAGACGTTCCAGAAGAGATGGCCAAAAGTAGAACTACACTGATGCAAAAAGACTCGGAAAAAAGGAAACATCTAGTAACTACCGACCAATAACATGTTTACCTACAATGCGGAAAATACTGGCAGCACTACTAAAGTAACAAATGTAATTATTCCCTTCATAATCGCGGGCTACTCCCAAAGGAACAGAAAGGATGCTAGAAAGGAAAAAGAGGAACACATGACCTATTATACATAGACCAAATTATCCTGAAGGAGGTAAAAAGTAGAAAAACGAATTTAGCCATGGCATGGATCGAATGTACAAAATGCCAGGCAAGTTTATCAATTTGATAGAAAATGCAATGAAAACATGGTGACTTGAATTGACAGCTGATGAACTATATATAACTGAGATTAAAATACAAAGAGGGGATATTCCAAGGTGATTCCTTATTACCACTGGCCATGATACCCCTGAAAAATATACTAAGAAAATGCAAAGCCGGATAAGAGTTCACTATTAAAGATGAAAGAATGAACCACCTAATGTGCACGGATGGCCTGAACTGTTGGCAAAAACAAAGACAGAACTAGAGACACAAATAAACACAACCAAAATCTTTAGTCAGGATATCCGAATGGAATTCGATATGGAAAAATGTGCACTGCTGATCACGAGGAGGAGAAAACTAGAAACAACTGAGATGAGAGCAGTGGGTTAACATGATCGCTATAAATATTTGGGAGTTCTAAAAGCTAACACCATCAAAGCAACAGAAATGAAAGAGAAAATTGGAAAAGAATACTTTACAAGAAGAAAATTCATAGATGCTAAAAAATATAGTAGAAATCTAATTAAAGGCAGTGTCACAGGTAAGATACTCTGGGCCGTTTAATAGGATGGACCAAAGAATAACTAAAGACCAGGGTACCAGTAAACTCATCATAATGCATGATGCACTATACCCAAAAGAGGATGCTGTCCGACAATGTGAAAAGGAAAGACGATGGAAGAGGGCTGGTTGTATAGAAGACTGTGTAAATAAAATTTGTAAAAATAGAAAAATACTTAATGCAGAACGCTAAAAGGATAATTACCGTAACAAGAGACACTGAAGAAACAAACAAGATGGAAGAAGAAGAGGCGAAGGATAACCTTTGAATTCGGAGACGAACACACATGAGCTACAGACATAAACTGAACATAAAACACAAAGGAACATCACATAGAACCATGGAAACTGAAACTGTTAAATTGCAAGTTAACCCCCCCTGCATCCCTGTCTTCCGTCCCTGTGTGTGTGTGTGTGTGTGTGTGTGTGTGTGTGTGTGTGTGTGTGTTGCGCTCTTTTGTGCATCATTAGGAGAAAGCTGGTATGTAATCTTACAGAGCTGTGGGAGAATGAAGAAATAAAACACCAAGGGACATAACCCATCGATTTGTGTTGTGCATCATTGTCAGCTACCAAATGAGAGAGAAAGAAAGATGATAGAATAACCCAGGAGTGAAAGCACTAGCCAGACCTCCGCTGTATGTGCAAAGAGGACTGGAACCTTGGGAAGGCTTATTGCCACCCAAATTCCAGTGAAAATTAATGGTCGCTGTCAAAGAGAAATCAATGGTAAGCGGCTGTTACGATAACCACAATTCATCTATAAAGTTTATCAAAAGTGGTGGAAAAACTGAAAATCTGGAGAGACTTGTTGTCACTCAGACTCTAGATAACACCACAGGTTGTTCTCAAAGAGAAATCTTTGATGATGGCTTGCGTGACTATTTCTAGAGAGTAAAAAATAATAATAACAAGATCTAATAACATTATTTTCTTTCGTTTTTTTTTTACTTTTTTTAATCTTAGATATAAAATTATGTCGGCTGTATTTTAAGAGTTGGACTTTAATAGCATTTAAGCTGATAAACCAACTTTGATTCTGAGTAACCATTGTTTTTGTATAATTGTTGTACTGTTATTTGCAATAAACTAAGTCGTGGTTGCTCTAAAACAAAGCATTTCATTATATTTCCAGTCTTTTCGCAAACCGTGCTTTTTAAAAGTCTCTGCCATCGCCAAATCACGCTTCTCCACCCTCGACTTTAACACATCTATCTTGCCTGGCTCACAATTAGCTTCTCTCTCGACCACATAGTGTATTTTTCTCTCCTTTCCTTGTGAAAAGCTCGCACACACTTGCTAATTTATATACGTGTTTTAACTGCTGCTGCTAATATTTTCGCTAGCCAGCTATCATTCGGCTGCTTCTGATATTTTTACACGCGCCCATACGCGCTCTGTTACACAACGCCGAGTAAATACAACTCATCGAATATAATTTGGCGCGTTCGTTGGCATACATTGCGCGATCTAACCTTGAGAAAGCCATGTTTTATTATAAACATGTCACGGTGTTTGTCATTGATTGTTTAGTAAGAGCCGATTAAACACTTTAGCTATGTTCGATTTTTCTGTGTGTATTTCCTTAAAACCTCAAGTAACGATTAATGTTACAGAATCTCGAAGGTGAACATTAAGAGAATATTTCTTTTAATACAATAAATTTTATCACGAAAAATTACCTTTAACCTTTTGTGAGATCACCAAACTGCAGATTCTCAGAATTAAAAAAAAAACAGTCTAAATCGCTTTACCAGATTTTCTTATAGTTTTTTTTATTTTTTTAAGGAGCAGAAAATAAAAATGATGCAGCCATCACAGTGACTAATTCAATTCATGCGTGTGCCAGCCGTAAGGTTAAAAAACAAGAGTAAAACTAAAACAACGTTTCACATTTCTCGGGATAAATGTTTGAATGAGATGCAGCTTGATGGTAACTAATACGGGCCGATTTGCTTATCTATCTACTTTGAGATTGTTTTTCTCTCGCGCAAATATACGGCGACGAACAAAAACAATATACAACCAAAATGAAACACACGAAGTTCAAAACAGAAATCAAACCGAGAACGGCAAGTCATGACGTCAACCGAACGTGGCCGGAAGTAGTTTTGTTGATATGATTAATCGTTTCGGTGTGGGGTGAACAATACAGGCATCAAGAGTGTGTCCGATTGTTTGGTTTGTATCGTATTTACACACTCAGGATTAATGATGCCGGAAAATGTACTTTTATAGCGTTTTTTATGCACTTGCTTTTGGAATTCCCTCCCTGTCCCCTGCTTCCCTTCCTTCCGACAAGACCGAAAAGTGAGGAAGCTCCAAGCTAGCGCCCCAAAAGAAGAGACACTTTGGCCTAATGAAATTATCTGGGCGGGCCTTGTCGGCATTCCCCAGTTGGGGCACCTCGGACAGTTGGCATGAACCTAACTCTTCCCCAAAAAAGAAAGGCAAGACATAGGAGACTGAACCTCCTTTGACTATTCAGGTCCAATACCACAGCCTGACAAATAAAAGGCTATCGAAATGACTCAGTTTCTCTCGGTATGATTGTCGACTGGTATTTAGCAGTATTTTTTTTTACAAATGAATCACCACTTATCAAGAGGCCACTGAAGGATAAGGGTTAATGAGTGTACAGTAGTCAAAGGGACAATATCAATATCATATCATGTAAATTTGGTAAATTGGATTACTTAAGAGGAACGGCTCATCAAGAACTTGTTTACGTTAGACTTGAAGACGACAATTTTGTAGTCAGCTGGAAAGTAGGCAAACGGGAGACAGTTCCACAGGTGTGCAGTTCTAAAAAACGAAGCTTTGCTCATGAAATCTACGTTTAGGTTTAGGCATAGATAAAGAATGGGGGAAATTATTGACAGTGTTTTCGGCTAGATCAGTGTTTTTCGTGAATGTTTCGCGAAGGGGGACATAGATTAGAGCACAGACGAGCACTTGCCATGAAAATAATAATATAGTAGAGACAAGCTCGCAACGTCTCTTCTGTGAGAAAGAGGTTGAAGGGGAGAAAAAATGGCATCCCCTACTAGGCTACGAAGTCTATTTTGAACTCTGTCAAGGCAGGATAAGTCCTTTCTGACATCTCCTGCCCAGATGTGGCAACAATACTCCATCCTTGCTCTAATATAGGTAAAGAATTGTATCAGCGGGTTGATATATACTGGATCTATAGACGGATCCCACCATTTTACCAGCGACCTTGGTAGCGAATTTGATGTACGTGTTCCATTTCTGATCAGGAGTAAAGGTCAATCCCAGAAGCTTTTCAAAACGTGGAGCCTCCCCAAGACGAGAGCCATTCATTTCAATTGATGCTAGACGGGGATCAGAGTGTTGATGATGTAAAGATAGAAGCTTCGTTTTAGATACATTAAAAGTAACCAGCCACTTTTTCCTCATTATACCACATGCTCAAGAAGAGAGAATCAGAGAGAACTTGGTCGTTTACGGCCTTTGATATCTTGCCATAGATGGTAGTGTCGTCAGCATAACTGTCTACGAATGATCTAAGGATGTGATTTGGGAGATTATTGATGTAGATCAGGAAGAGAGTTGGACCCAGGATGAACCCCTGAGGGACTCCAGCATTAATACTGTGAGCTTCTAATTTCTGCCGATCAACCACTACCCCTAAGAACCTACCAGAGAGAAATGATTTAATAATTGAGAAGACATTTCTATCTATACCATAGCTGGAGATCTTGAGAAGTATACCTTTATGCCATACTCTCTCAAAGGCCTTTGATATGTCAAGAGCAATTGCCCTAGAAAGGAGGCCCCCATCGAGAGATTCGCTAATCCTATGAGATATAACCGTAAGCACATTTGCTGTAGATCTAGCAGAATGGAAACCAATATTGCATGTCACAAAGGATGGTTATTTTTGCTGAGGTGGTTGACTACTTCTCTATTTAACACAGATTCCAGCATCTTACTCATGACGCGCAAGGGACTTATTGGTCTTTACTGAGAGGGAGATGGCCGATCACCTGAATTCTTAAATACAGGGCATACTGATGAAAATTTTCAGGGTATTATGAAGCAATTTTCCTTAAGACAACGCTTAAACAGCTTTGTAAGTATGGGAACTAGTTCTGGTTGAAGCTTTTTGAGTACTATAATTAGAATACCGTCTCCCTTCAACAATGTTGCAGAGAGACCGTCTGTACCAACATGCAAAAATTTAAATGTATATAAATAAATATGTTATTGCAGAATCCTCCGCTTAGGATGTCCAGTGGCAATATACATTGCTTGGGATGAACACAAGTAAAAAAAAAAAACGTTGACAAATGTCATGTTGTAGTTTTCAAGTTTTATTAAACTCCCATTAAAGTGATAAACATTCAATACAGGAAAATCTCTTCAAAATTGGTTTATATTCGTGAAGGAAAAAAAACAATTCTGTGTGTCCATTCTTATTGTCTTTTTCTTTCTAGTACAGACAATTTGGCAAAAAATGAGTAAAAGTGTAGTATCTGTTCTGAAACTACACTTCATCTTTTCTATCTTCATTAGGGTAATTTTTATTTTTGCCATTATCCAGAGTGTCCTCTTGTGGATTTCCCCTCGTGTTTCCAACCGACTTTGTTATCTAACTCTCCCCTTGTCTGGAAGCAAATATATTAGTGATTGGATGATTCCAAATTTTTCCCGATTCCGATACAATTACCGATTCTGTTCTAAATTCCCGATTCCGATACAAGTGCCGATTCTGATTCCGATTCTTTCAAAATTTCTAAACATTTAGTTAGAGATTTGGTGTATTTTAAAAATGTTCAAATGACTGTAAATCACGAGTAATGTTGGCATATATTTTGCAAAGCGTAAGAAATACATTTGAAAGTGGGGGGGCGTATATTACAAGAGCAAATATTTCTAAATAGTTTTATCGAATGTTTTCCTTGAAATTGCTGCACACATGTAGCCAATAATGTTTGTACAAATAAATATATTATATATGTTGTGAAAAAAGATTTGTATTTTTTCTTCTAAAATCAAACCGATTTACACTTGTTTGTCGTTAATGCTTTTTGAAAGTATGCAAAATAAGAAAACAGAGCAGGAACACAATAGTTAACAAATCATGTCAAGAATGAGTTTTTACACAGTAATGTTAATATTTAGAAAATCATTCTTAACACTGCGACGGGTCTCTTTTAACTATTTTTTTATTTTCCTGTCTATAAAATGTTTGTATTTTCCTCACAACTATATAGATTTTTTAGGTTACAGTAAAAAGAAAAATAAGGTATAGACGACGACAACAACAACAACAACATCAACAACAACAACAACAACAGCAGCAATAATAATAATAATAATAATAATAATAATAATAGCAGCAGCAGCAGCAGCAAATAGCTTTAGCTAAACCACTCTCCCAAAATAGGATTCTACTTCTTTCTTAGAGTGACGAAAAAGCAAAAAAAAAAACAATTTTTTTACAATTATCATTAGGGAAGAAGTTTTGCGCATAAATTTAACGTAAACTGATAATCATTTTTTGCCGAATCTAAGTTTTTAATCTTGTTTAATCGCTAAAAAGTCGAAAATTAAACAAAATGCTCATAAAACTTAACATTTTCGCACGATTGTTTACATTAATTTGACGTGCTTCTACCAACGTTTGTTTAATTTTTGATTTTGCCGGGCTTATGGGGCATCCATTTTTATTCTAACTTAACAGAGTGGAGACTAAGTTCGAGTTGAACCAAACACACTTTAAAATAAATTTCAGCACAAATAAACTTATCCATGTAGGTAGAAGAGTATTGCCTTTCATAATATTTATTTGTTACATATTTGTTTTTCGTATCTTTTTTTATTCTATTAGTTACAGTAACAAATGCATAAATCTCATTTTTCTTCTGGGGAAGGGTTGTATATACCTATAACTGTAGATAGAATTTCCTTTTTAGTTCGGTAAACTTCTAAATGTATGTTGCCGTTTATGTATTTTTATTCAAAATGTTAATAAACTAATTTTGAGATTGGCATCTATATTTTTTCACTTGTGTTCAACATATAATAAAGCGTTAATGCGATGACAGGCACCGATATGATCCAATTGGCGCCAACAAAATCAGAAATCCTCGTCCAGAGTATTTTTAAATCTTTTAATGTGAAAATGTTTGCCAAGGAAATAGGAAAGTTGACTCTCTGAATGCTTACCTCGTTTACAGTAATTGGCCAATAAAAAACATAAATTAAACTGAGAATCAATGTTAAATCTGGGAATAGAATTTATAACCTATTCTGTGGCCCTTAGTCTTATGTTGTAAATGAACAATTTCGAATAAATAAGTGTGTGTTTTGTTTAATTAGTTTATTGTCAAGAGAAAATTAAAGAATCGTTTTGAAATCGGAAATTAGACTAAAAATTTTCCGATACCGATATCCTCAAAAGTTCCAATTTTTCCGATTCTCTATTCCAATTTCGAGTAATCGTCGCGACACTAAAATATATAGTAGCCACACTAAATTTATGTGTTTGTATGATAAACCTGTTGTCGGCGTTTTGTAATTGGGTTTGTATTACAAAATCTGAACTCATCAGAAACATTTGTTTTGCTTTGTATCGTTTGGATTATTCGAACTACTGTTCTCATCTTGAGTGTTATGTTAACAAAGTTTCGGTCGATGTAACGTCCGACCTTCTTCAAGTGTGCCTTGTCATACTCGGGATCGAACACGAGAATCTTGTTCATTTGCTTAGGTAACCACTTATCAAGACCCGGAGACCACTCTAGGACAAAGGTTAAGTGTAAGGCAGATGGTGAGACATTTCGAACGATGTCGTTTATTTATTCACGGGGATAGTATGCTCCCATTCCCTTGGTCGAAACGTTATAATAATAACACTCAATATGAGAGCAGTAGTCTGAATAATCCAAGTAATAAAAATTATAAAATTATACTATGCGACGAATTTTAGATTTAAAAAAAAATGTAAATGCCATATAAAACCTGTTTTGGTGTAAGAAAAATATCCTGACCTTTATTTTTCTAGATTAGGCACCGTTTTCATGTACTATTGTAACGTTGCGGAGAGGGGGGGAGATTATTATTATTATTGATATGAGTCTCTTATTATTACGCGTCTATGCATGTGTGTGCAGCCGTGATCGTCTGTTTATGTATGCTTATATGTGCCTATGGATGTGGTCGTGTCACTGCTAGTGTGTGTGTGTGTGTGTGTGTGTGTGTGTGTGTGTGTGTGTGTGTGTGTGTGTGTGTGTGTGTGTGTGTGTGTGTGTGTGTGCGCGTGCATATGTATTGCGATAAAAGTCACCATAACTTTTTTCCTGTTTTTTTCTTTTTATCTTCTTTGGGGAAGCATCTTTTCCCGTTACTGTTTGAGGCTGAAAGAATATCTGACGAAAAACATAACACCAATGTTTTGGCATGGCTTCTTTATTTGTCTAACGAGTGAACGGGGGGAGGCGGAAAGAAGCATCGTATTGTCGACCACTCAAACTTTCTTACGCTTCTTTCTTTTCCATCATTTTTGGTACTTTCTCAGAATACTGTTCAAGGGCATCATGGCTATGATGAACAGTAGTGGTGATAGTGAGTCTCCTTGGAAGATGCCTCTTTGTATGGTAATTTCTGTTATGTGTTGTCCATCAGCTGTCAATTCCAATCTCCATGTTTTCATTGCATTTTCTATTACGTTGGTGATACCGCTTCTTATTTTATACATTTTTAGGCATTCTATTATCCATGCTTGGGGGATCCTGTGGTACGCTTTTTTGTAGTCGATCCATGCCGTGGCTAAATTCTTTTTCCTCCTTTTTACCTCCTTTAGGATCTATATATAACAGTTCATGTGTTCCTCTTTTTCCTTTTTGGCATCCTTTCTACTCCTCGGGGATGAATCCACGGTTATTAGATTTGTTCCCTCATGTAGTAGTAGTAGTAGTAGTAGTAGTAGTAGTAGTAGTAGTAGTAGTATTATAATAATAATAATAATAATAATTTTTTTTTTTTTCATAACTAATAATTACATTATTTTCACCGTTTAAAAATTTCATTTCTATTCCATTACACATATTGAAATCAATTGCGTCTAATTTTTGTCGTTTCAATTAAACGCTTTTACGTTGCAACATTAAAAAAACATTAAAACCCACAATCTTCTTCCACAAACGGCTAAAATAATTCACGTGAACTTTTTCGAACATGATTGCTAGGAATGAACGCTGTCCACGCTACAAATCTCCAGTTCTTTCAACAGTTTTCTTTTTCTTTTTCATTTCGATACATTTTTGTGACCAAGAGCGGAGGTACGCTTGAAATATAAAAAAATAACAATAAAAATATTAAATACAAAAAGTAACATCGTTTTTCATGCTTCAAAAAACCCTCATAACCTTTAAATCAAAATATCTCCAGAAAAAAAAACTCGAATAAACCTAGAACCCCATCTTCCAACGTAGACCCCTACTACCAGGTCTCCTTCTCCAACATCAGGGGTCTACGTTCCAACCTTCCAGAGGTTGAAACCTAATTACAGAAGACAAAACCGAACATATTATTTCTAAGCGAAACTGGAATAGGGCCGACCACTTCCCTAGAGGAGTTCATAATTAACGGATACTCTAACTTAACAGCTAAATCTGACCCCCAAGATCGCCATGGGCATGGAATATGTGCCTACATTAAAGATGGCTTCCCGGGTGGCAGGGATATCTCTAGAGAAGATCCTAATTTATCCTATATGAGCTTCCGGGTTGCACTTGCTAACACCACTGCATTTATATTTGCCCTCTATCGGCCCCACAACAGCGGAGTTACTATCTTTAAGAGTATATCTGAGAAAATAGACCACATACTGTCTTCACATGCCTCAGCTAACATCCACATCTGTGGTGACTTCAACGTCCATAACGTGGAATGGCTGACCCATTCAAATAAGACAGACGATGAGGGGGGGGTTGTCATGATTTTGCCATTGCTTATGACCTCACTCAGATTGTTCGCGAACCCACCCGTGTGCCCGATACACCCGGTCAATATGCAAGCCTCCTAGACCTTTTTCTCTCAACCTCCCCTGAGCTATGTTCATGTTCCGTTCATTCTCCTCTAGGATCCTTCGACCACTCCGTCATATCAGTTAAGATAAAAACGAAATGTAAGAAGTCCCCAGACGTACCCCTCCACCGTACTGTATACCGATACTCTATGGCTGACTGGGATAGCTTCCGTACATTCATATCTGATTTACCTCTGCACTCCATGTTTAAAAGGGAAGTGTCCTCTATAGTATCAGATCTGACCGAATGGTTAATTGTAGGCATAGACCAATTCATACCATCTAAAAAATTCCAACAAAAACCTAACAGCCAGCCATGGTTCTCCCCAGAATGTGCTGCTGCTATCGCACACAGAAATCACTTTTTCCATAGCTACCAACGTAATAGATGCATTGAGACTAAAGCTGCTTTCAGGACTGCCAGCAACCACTGTAAAAGAGTAATAAAAAATGCAAGAGAGCTATATGCCCAGTCTGCTAAATCCAAGGTAGCTGATCAGCGGCTTGGTTTCCACCAGTTTTGGCAAATAGCAAATAGGATCCTGAACAGAAGTGTGCGTTCTATCCCAACCATTATCAATGGATCAGAGGTCATCTCGTCAGCATCAGACAACACCAAACTATTTGCAAAGAACTTTGCAGCTAATTCTACCCTATGCAACGAAGGTCATCAACTCCCCATATTTCCTCCTATAACACAGAACACGCTAGGTAACATACAAATATCCGTGCATGAGGTCGCCAAGCTAATCAAGAACCTTGATTCCAGTAAATCAACTGGCCCTGACGGCATCCCAGTTATAGTGTTAAAAAAGCTTCAACCAGAACTTGCTTCCATACTTACGAAACTGTTTAAGCGCTGCCTTAAGGAGAAGTGCTTTCCAACTCCCTGGAAGACCTCATCGGTTTGCCCTGTATTTAAGAATTCAGGTGATAAGTCCTCTCCCTCTCAGTACAGACCAATAAGTCTCCTGTGTGTTATGAGTAAGTTGCTGGAATCCATATTAAATAGAGAAATAGTCAACCACCTCAACAGAAACAACCTTCTTAGTGACACACAATATGGTTTCCGTTCTGCAAGATCTAACGCAGATGTGCTGACGGTTATATCTCACAGGATTAGTGAATCTCTTGACAAAGGCTTCCTTTCTAGGGCAATTGCTCTTGATATCAAAGGCCTTCGACAAGGTATAGTATAAGGGTCTACTTCACAAGATTTCAAGCTACGGTATAACTGGAAATGTTTTCTCAATCATTAAATCGTTTCTCTCCGATAGGCTCATAAGAGTAGTGGTCGATGGACAAAAATCAGAGGCCTGCAGTATTAATGCTGGAGTCCCTCAGGAGTCAATCCTGGGCCCAACTCTCTTCCTGATCTACATCAATGACCTCCCTAAACGCATATTTAAATCATTCGTTGACATCTATGCTGATGACACGACCATCTACGGCAACACATCAAAGGCTGTAAATGACAAAGTTCTCTCTGATTCTCTCTCGTCTGATCTCGAGCGCGTGGTTCAATGGGGGAGATGTGGCTGGTTACCTTTAATGCATCTAAAACCAAACTCCTATCCTTACATCATCAACGCTCTGATCCCCAGCTGGCATCAATTGTGATGGATGGCTCTCGTCTGGGAGAGGCCCCGTGTTTTGACAAGCTTCTGGGTTTGACCTTTACTCCTGATCTGAAATGGAACACGTACATCAAGTCTGTTGCCCAGGTCGCTGGAAAGATGGTGGGATCCTTCTACAGCTCCAGAAGATATCTCGCTACTGATGCAATTCTCTATTTATATAAAAGCCAAGTACGTCCAAGGATGAAATACTGCTGCCATATCTGGGCAGGAGCTGCTAAAAACAGCCTATCCTGCCTTGACAGAGTACAAAATAGACTTCGTGGCTTAGTGGGAGATGCCCTTTTCCCTACCCTGCAACCTCTCCCCCCTCGCCAATCTTTCACGAAAAACACCCGTCTAGCTGAATCCACTGTGAAAAATTTCTCCCACTCTTTATCTGTGCCTAAATCAAAACGTGGATTCCATGAACAAAGCTTCTTTCTTAGAACTGCACACCTGTGGAACTCTGTTCCGTCTGCCTGCTTCCCACCTGACTATAACTTGGATGTGTTCAAGTCCAACGTTAACAAATTCCTAATGAACCGCCCCCTTAAGTAAACACTTCATCAAATCTCCACACTAACGTAATGTACTTGCAATAACCCTTATCCCTGAGTGGCTTCCGAGCCTTGATAAGTGGTGACTACTGTGTAAAAAAATGTATATATATATAAATATATATATGTATGTATAAATATATATCTATATATAAATATATATATGTATAAATATATATATAAATATACATATGTGCATAAATATATATATGTATAAATATATATATATGTATAAATATACATATATGTATGTATATATATATATATAATTATATATCTATGTATAAATATATATATATATGTATAAATATATATATAAATTCGTATTCCTGTATATTTGTTTGTTTGTTCACAATTTGATTAATATATATAAAAGGTCCGTTAGTTTAGTATTTCATTTATTTCCATATATAGTATGATTATTTAAAAATATACAATTAAGAGGTCACCACATTTGTTTATTATTTTAAAGAAAATCAATTGTACTAAATAGCTGTATATTAGTTTAAGTTTCTAGCGAGGGAGTTGTTTTAAGTGTTCTATTTAAGATTGTTATTTAATCAATTCTAAATAACAATTATATTGATAATATATTTAATTAAATTTATTTGGAATTATTACTTCCGACATCCATTTTTTTATGAAACGAGTAGAGTTATTTCCCCTCATTAGTTTGTTTTTTTTATGTTCCAAAATTCGAAAGATAAAAAAACTCTTCCCAAATAAAATAATTTGGTAATCGCAAGACGTTTCTAGCATGAAAAAATAATTTCGTGTAGACAGAAAGATGTTTTGCTTTATTTTTAAATATTCGATACTCTTGCATAATTTGACCCGGATTCTCGGGAATTCTCGTCAAGTATGGATCAAACGAGACCGGCAATCATCGGTTTAAGCTGAGCGTAGTAACAGTCGCTTTAAAAACAAACAAACCGGAAAAAATACAAATGTAAATAATCAAAAATAACAAAAACCTATTTTTAAAGGACTTGAAAATATTTTTCTATATTTTATTTTATATATTTTGTTATGTTTTTTTTTTGCAAAATGTTTATCAACAAAAAGTTTTTGTTTTTGTTTTTTTCCTTCAAGAAAGGATAAAAGTTTTACTTTTTTCACCGTAAATTCTTAGGTGTATGTACAAGTGTCTTTGTTTTGTTTTGTTTTTGTTTTGTTTTTTTAAGACTTTTTGTTCAGTCAAGTTTTTTTTTGTGTGGGGAGGAGAAAATATGTAAAAATATGTTTTAAAGTACAGGAAAAAATTTTGTTTTTTTTTCAAGAAAACTTAATATCTTTATTTTATTTTTATTTTTTTTTTTTTACGGGTGTTTATTGCTGGTGGAAGAACTTTCTCGAGATAAGGTTATTTCCTTAGGAATCTTTTACTTCTGTCGACTGGTTAGCGGCCATCGACGGCAAAGAGGAAGGAGATAGGGTAAAGGAAATGTGTAAGTGCGCTCCGATATAATACCACATTCCCTTCGCATATTTAGCCATTTCGGACGCCCATAAATAAGTGATTTTTACTATTGTTAGAATCTCACCTGGTGGAGAGGGTATCACGTACTTCTTTTTTTTGGGCGATTACATTTACATGTTTTTATCTGTTCTTTTATTTTTGAAATTGTTGCGTATGTGTGTGTGGGGGGGGGGAGTTACGACGTTACCCACGATGAAAATGATTAATATCCTTAGTATAGTAGGTGTGTTCAAAACTGAACTTTATGTCGACCCGGGCAACGCCGGGTATCCATGCTAGTAGCACTATAAATCATATTTTATTATTATTCGTTATGAATGAAAAACACAAAATTGGCAATTCAGACAACATTTGTCATCTTAACCCTTTTGCATTGAGTCTTATCCTCCCGTTTTATATCCCAACAATAGCCTGCCAACGTATCCGGGTTCCATTTTCCTTTAAAACATTTTTCTATCACTGAAATATCCTGATAAAATCTCTCGTCATGTTCGTTACTCGCATGATTAAGATTCTCTGCAAAATTCTCGAAAGTGACAACTTTCCATAAAAAAAAACTTCATTCGACAAAAAGGAGGACAGAAATGGATTTTCCGTGCGATTGTGCAAATAAAATGTTTTGTACTTTTTTGGTGTTGCGTAATGTTATCAATCGCCATCTCTAAAAGCCACAACATCAGTTTTGCTTATACAAGTTGTTATGTTGGGAGGTAAAGGGCATCAAGGATGATGCGAATATCGCCTGCAAGATAAACGGGCTTTGTGTATAGTGTAATAATTAAGAAGGTAGTCTAACAAGCAATTAAGGAGTCTCATCCTCTCTAAAAACCGAACAGATATATCGTGCTGTTCAAAAGCTTGAACAAAAAAGTTATCTGTGTGATGAACATGCGGTAGCGATTTGTAATCTTTCTGACCAGACGTTGTTTTAATCATCCCGAATGTAATGTTATTTGTCAAGGGGCAAGTTCTGTGTCCAAGCTAATGTCTAGAATATAAACAGGTTCCGCATATACTGTAATAGTTAACTTGCTGACCTAGTAGACCATCAAAAGTAAGTTGAATTTTTATGATAGCGAATTAGCTTGTGCCAAACCCAAATAAGATGGTGCTTCTTTGAGTAAACTTTTGTGTCCGATTTGTAATCGAACTTTTGTCAGAAATTGTCTAATTTCTGAAATTGTATACAAATGTGAAGTTAATGTGGATCATAGTTAAAGATATATCTAGAGGGAACTGAATATAATTTTAAGGGTAGATACAAACACCTTATTGCATCATTTAATTATATATATATATATATATATATATATATATATATATATATATATATATATAGTAGAAATGGTAATTAATAAAAACCTGAAGAAAGAAAGTGCTCAATACTGTTGTAGAGATAATATGCGTTTTATTTTTTATTTTTTATTACCGTATCTTTCTGTTAAGTTACATTATTGTTTCAGCTACCCGGCCGTTTTTTTTTTTTTGCCCGTTTGTAGCATCCTCAGACTTTTACAGAAATGTTCGTTATATATATATATAATGTATGTAATTCCCCAAAATCAAGAATAACATGTTTCAGCCCTTACCTTTCATTAGAGTGAATATATTGGAGACATACGAATATATCCAATTCAGTAACTATTCAAGATTGCATTTATTCAAGAAAAGATCAAGTTATAGTTTTTCGAGTTGTTTCCATTTTAATTCTCGTGATTGTATATTTTGTTTCTACATTTTTTAGATGTATAATTTGTTTAGTTGTATTATTTTTTAGATGTATAATTTGTTTAGTTGTATTATTCGGACTACTTTTCTCATCTTGGTTGTTATTCTCACAACGTTTCAGCCGATGTAACCCCTGACCTTCTTGAAATGTATCTTGTCGAACTCAGAAATATTTCCTTCGACCTCTTTATTTATTTATGTCCCACAGATTTATTTGACGTGATGTGACACGTAGACAAAAGTATATAGAAGCTAGAAATAATTGTAATAGTGAAATAGCCGTAGAAAAAAAAGGCATACCAGAAAACGCATTGACTAGCAGAAATTGGAAGATCGCAATTGCTAAAAAATTGATAACAGCGTAGTAAATACTGAGCAAGTAATAATTCCTACACTATCCAAAAACATTAAGGTTGTTTGCACGTCAAACGAGAAGGTTAACCTTCTCGCCCGACCGTTTACCTCCAACTCCATTTTAGACCCAGCAAACCAATTCATGCCAGATTTTCGTTTGCAACAGAAGTCACACTCCCTGATCCTTTTCGTGTTAGTGATGTCACAAAAAACTAGACACCTCAAAGAGAAATAATAATGCAAAACACCGATAGGATAATTACCGCAACAAGAGACACTAAAAAAAACAGAAAAACGGAAAGGCAAGGGATAAGATGGGAAAATAAAAATGGCAAGAGAAACAGCTACACGGTTTATTCATAAGGATGACAAAAGACAAGAGGAGCAAAAACACTTGGATGTGGCTACGAAAAGGAAATCTAAACAAATATACTGAATCACAAGATAACGCGATTAGACCCAACCACATCAAAGAAAACATCGACAAGACACAAGAAAACAGCAAATGCAGATCGTGTGGGCAAAGAGATGAAAAATAAACCACATAATAAGCGAATGCAGCAAACTAGCCAAAGAACGAATATAAGAATAGACACGATCAAGTGGGGTGGGCAGTAAACTGTGAATTGTGCAGAAAGCTGCATCTTGAACATCCAGCAAAGGATAAATCACAAACCGACAGCAGTTCTTGAACACGGAAATCACAAAATCTTATAAGACGTGGATATAAAAAACAGATAAACTCATCCAAGCATGAAAACTGGATATCGTAATAGTTAACAAGAAGAAAATGTCCTGCCATATCGTAGATTTTGCCATTTTAGTAGATCATAGAGTAAACATCAAAGAGGCCGAGAAACGGAGCAAATCAGAGATTCCTTGAGAGTTGAATAGGATACGGAAGATGAAGGTATAAGATGAAGATAACATTAATAATAGTAGGAACACTAAGAAAAAAAACAATGTAAAAGATGGGAGTGATTGGAATCAGAGGAATGGCTGAGAAGATACAACGGGTAACAAAAATGAAAACGGATGAAATATTAAGGAAAATCTTTGAATGCGAAAACCAATACACATGAGCTACAAACGCTAGCCGAGCATATCGAAACTGCTACAGAAGTAAAACACAACGAAACGCCACATGGAATCAGGGAAATTGAAACTGTAATTGTAAGTTAACCTCATCCCACTCCAAAAATATGTTGGTATCAACCGATGCTGCACCAAAAAGTCGAGGGGACTGGAAAGACAGAGGAGAGAAAGCATTAACTAAAACTCAGTTGGCTTCTGGCTGATATTGAAATGTCTTTTGAAGTTCTTTTCTTTTCTCCAGAACTGGGGCCTTGAAAAGGCCTTTTGCCACCTAAATTTCAGTGAAAACCAATGGAATGGTTGCTACGAGTGAGAAATCAATAGTAAACGGTTATTGCGATAACACAAATTAATTTGCAAAAGATATAGAAAGAGGTGAAGAGTACTGGAAATCTGGGAAGACTTGTTACTCACGCTTCAAGGAACATTGCAGAAATCTTTGATAGCCTATGTAAAAACTCGTAGTGAATAATAATAATAATAATAATAATAATAATAATAATAATAATAATAATAATAATAATAATAATAATAATAACTAGCGGGACCTGTGGAAATTCCACAGCAGCATTTTTCCTATGCAATATATTGTTGCTGGGCATGCTGTGAGCATTCTATTCAGCATGAATGAAGGCACAATCATATTCTATTTTTTTATTAAAACTGTACTGCCCCCTTACTAAAATAATAACTTTGATATATTTCATGGGCTGACTATTTCATTACAAACACACCGGTCAATTAACTCACATTTTATCATTTTTCATAATTATTGAATATGTTACTATGTTCGACAATAATGTTGCATAATTTCAACCCACATTATCCCCTCTCCCTTTACTAGAATAGTAAATTTGATATATTGTATCGGCTGATTATTTTATAAAAAAACACAACTATTAATTAACTCACATTCCATCATTTTTATTTCTAATAATTCTTTGATAAAGTACTAATTTTGACAATAATTTTTCATCATTTAAACTCACCATATCGCACACCTTACTAAAATAATAACTTTGATATATTTTATAGGCTGATTATTTCATTACAAACACATACATCAATTAACTCACATTTCATAATTTTTCGTAAATCTTGGATATGTTACTAATTTCGACAATATTTTTTTATAATCTAAACCAACGATGTCGCCCAACCTTACTAAAATAATAACTTTGATACATTTGCTGGGCTGATTATTTCATTACACACACACTAATCAATTAACCTCTATTTCATCATTTTTCATAATTCTTGGGTATGTTACTAATTTCGACAATCATTTTTCATAATTTATACCCACATTATCGCCCTCTCTTAATAAAATAATAACTTTGAAATATTGTCTGGGCTTATTATTTTATTACAAACACACTAATGCATGAAATCACATTTAATCATTTTTCATAATTCTTGAATATGTTACTTATTTCGACAATCATTTTTCATAATTTTAACCCACATTTTCGCCCTTCCCTCTTTACTAAATAATAACTTTGATATATTGTCTAGGCTGATTATTTCCTTACAAACATACCAATCAATTAACTAATATTTCATCATTTTTTCGTAATTCTTGGATATGTTACTAATTTCGACAATAATTTTTCATAATTTAAGTCCTCCTTATCTTCTTCCCCTTTACTTATATAATAACTTTGATATATTGTCTAGGCTGATTATTTTATTATAAACACACCAATCAATTAAATCACATTTCGTCATTTTTCATAATTATTGGATATCTTACTAATTTCGACAATGATTTTTATAATCTAAACCATCCTCGTCGCTCTCTCTTACTAAAAAAAATACTTTGATATATTTTCTGGGCTGATTATTTCATAAAAAACATAACTATCAATTAACTCACACTTCATCATTTTTCTTAATTCTTTGATATGTTACACATTTCGACTATTATTTTTAATATTTTTAATCCACATTATCAACCACCCACTACAAACATAATGACTTTGATATATTATCTGGGATGATTATTTCATTTCAAACACACCAAACAATTAACTCACATTTCGTCATTTCTCATAATTCTTGGATATATTACTTATGTTGACAATCATTTTTCATCATTTTAACCCACATCATCGCCCCACTTACTAAAATAATAACATTGATATATTGTCTGGTCTAATTATTTCATTGCACTAATGCATTAAATAACATATTATCTTTTTTCATAATTCTTGGATATGTTGCTAATTTTGACAATTATTTTTCATAATTTAAACCATTTTTATCGCCCTCTCTTACTAACATAATTACTTTGATATATTTCCTGGGCTGATTATTTTATTATAAACACACACTCGATTAACTCATATTTAATCTTTGTTCATAATTCTGGATATGTTACTAATTTCGACAATAATTTTTATAATTAAAAACCCACATTATGCCTCTCCCTCCTACTTATATGATATATTTGATATATTGTCTGTGCTTATTATATCATTACAAACACACCAATCAAGTAACTCACATTTCATCATTTTTCATAATTCTTGGATGTGTTACTAATTTCGACAATAATTTTCATAACTTTAACCCACTATGTTGCTCCCCCTTACTTAAATAATAACTTCGATATATTGCCTGGCTGATTATTTCATTACAAACAAATAAATAAATTCTGGGTATTCTCATAGTATATATGCTCCACCTATCTTATCCAATCCCAGGTGACGTCGCATATTCTGCTAATATATATCGTTCACCTATCTCATTCGATCCCGGGCGATGCTAGGTATTTTGCTACTATATGTTTTCCACCTATCTAATTCAATACTGGGCGACGCTTTCTGATAGTATATATTTGCACATCTCATTCAATCCCTCGACTGACTTCATGTCCGCCACCCCACTGTTGAAAATATACATTAAATAAAGTAATGTTTTATCTCCCATCCCACTGTTAAAAATATACATGGAATATAGTATGTCTAAATAGTAAACTGTGTAAGTCATTTCCGGGACCGACTTTATATCCCAAACCCATTGCTAAAAATATACATAAAATAATGTAATCTAAATAGTAAACTGTTTCACCCATTACTGGGACTGACTTGATATCCCCAAACCACTGTTAAAAATATACATGAAATAATGTAATGTCTAAATAGTAAACTGTTTCAGCCATTTCAGGGACCGACTTTATATCCCCAACCCACTGCTAAAAATATACATGAAATAATGTAATGTCTAAATAGTAAACTGTTTCAGCCATTTTCGGGACTGACTTTATATCCCCAACCCACTGCTAAAAATGTACATGAAATAATGTAATGTCTAAATATTAACGCGGAGAAAAATTGTCTTAGTCGTAAAGGATATCTCTTCCACTGAGAGAAAAGAAATTGAAATGTAGCACCTGAACACAGATACTACACTTTGATCTTAGCCAAAAGGCCAAGAAAGACAAATCATTTTTATTAGCTTTGCCTCAACAGCGACACCAATTATTTTTTTTTTTTTTTAATATATTTCACTTTCTCCTTTTCAAGGGTGACAAGGTTTATTTGGAATATTCCACTTTTTGGAATATTCCATTTTCTTTTTTTAGGGATGCACAGCATGATAACGGACGGAGCGATAAGCGTATTATTATTATTATTATTATTATTATTATTATTATTATTATTATTATTATTGTTGTTGTTGTTATTGTTGTTGTTGTTGTTGTTGTAAAATAATAATAATAATAATAATAATAATAATAATAATAATAATAATAATAATAAAGAAGAAGAAGAAGAAAAAAGAGAAAAAGAAAAGTCCTGCCAGATTATAGATTTTTCCGTACAAGCAGATCACAGAGTGAAGGCCAAAGAGACAAAAGAGCGGAGCAAATACACGGAACTGACCAGATGGCGCAAAGGAATTTGGAACATAAAGAAATCCAAAATGACACTAATAATAGTGTGAGCACTAGGAACCATACCGAAAAACTTTTAAAACAGAATGGGAGAGATTGGAATTAGAAGGATGGCAGAGAAGACACAGCGGATAACAATAATGAAAACGACTGAAATATTAAGGAAACCCCTTGAATGCAGAAACTAACACACATAGAATTACAGGCACAAAACTAGACATGCACAAACTGCTACAGATATAAAACGCAAAGTAATATTATACGAGATCATGAAAAATAAAATTGCATTATTGTAAGTTAACCCCCCACCGCCGCCGCTGCGTCCCTGCCCTCCCCTTTTTTCGTGTGTCACTATAAACAACCGCCACACCGATTAAATGAAGGTTAAGAATGATGGAAATACCGAGGAGAGAAAGCTCTAACCAGACTGGGACTCTAACAGGACTGGGACCTTGGGGAGGCTTCTTGCCATCCAATTTCCAGAGAAGACCAATGGACGCTACCTATGAGGAATTAATGGTAAGCGACTGTTGTGATAACACAAATTAATCCGCAAAGAGGTGAATAGTACCGGAAATCTAGAGAAACTTGTTATCACTCCAGATCACACTACAAGTTGTTCTCAAAGAGAAATCTTTGATGATGGACTGTGTGACTGAATAAATAATAATAATAATAATAATAATAATAATAATAATAATAATAATAAACCCAAAGTACAATACTGACCGACTCGATGTGAAAATGAAAGAGGGGGAAGAGGGATGGATTGTATAGAAGACTGTACAATAAAAGAATTAGAAAAATATATACGCAGAACACCGTAAGATTTATTACAACAGGAAGTGACACTGAAGAAACAAAAAAAAAGAAGAGACGAGGAATAAGACGAGGGAAAAAATGGCTACTCGGACGATTTATATGAGTGACAAAAGATGAGGTTAATGAAAACAGCTGGACATAGCTAAAAAAAAAAAAAAAGAAAAAAAGGGAAACCTAAACAGGGAAACTAAATCTCTAATAACAGCAAGGATCGATAAAATATAAGAAAACAACAAATGCAGACTCTGTGAACAAAGTGACGAAACAATAAACTACATAATGAGCAAATGCAGAAAACTAACCCCAAAAGAATATAAGAATAGAAACGATCACGTGGGGAAGGCTGTACACTATGAATTATGCAGACAACTGCATCTTCAACACCCAGACAAATGGTACAAGCACAAACCGGCAGCACTACTTGAAAATGAAAGTCACAAAATCCTATAAAACATTAATATACCTACAAATAAACGCATCTAAGCAAGAAGACCGGATGTCATAATGATCAACAAGAAAGAAAAGCACTGCCAAATTGTGTATTTTGCTATTCCAGCAGATTACAGAGTGAAAATCAAGAAGACAAAAAAGCAGAGCAAATACATGGAATTAGCCAGAGAGTTCAAAGGAATAGTAAGAGCGTTAGGAAAAATACCGAAAAACTTTGGAAAAAAAAGTATGAGAGAGATTGGAATCAGAGAGATGGCTGAAAAGATACAACGGATAATAATAATGAAAACGACTAAAATCTTAAGGAAACTCCTTGAGTGCGGAGACTAACACAGATAAGCTTATAGGCACAAACTGGGTATGCAGAAACTGCTACATATGTAAAACGCAAAGAAACATCACATGCAAACTGAAACTGTATAAGTGTAAATAAACCTCCCAGCAGTCCTGTCTTCCGCCCTCCCCCTATTATTTTTTTTTTCGTGTGTGTCCATATAAAATGGTGCCACACCAAATAAGTGAGGGTTAAGGAGAAGTGAATAACCGAGGAGAGAGAGGGAGCATTAACCAGACCTCTACTGGATGAGTGCAAAAACGACTGGGTCGTTGGAGAGGCTTATTGCTATCCAAATTCCAGTGAAGACCAATGGTCACTGCCAAGGAGAAATCAATAGAAAGCGGCTGTTGCGATAACGCAAATTCATCTGCAAATGTTATTGAAAAAGATGGAGTGTACTAGAAATCTGGAGAGACTTGTTGTTAACTCAGACTCCAGAGAAAACCACAAGTTGTTCTCAGAGATAAATCTTTGATGATGACCTGTGCGACCACACCTAGTGAGTAAATAATAATAATAATAATAATAATAATAATAATAATAATAATAATAATAATAATAATAATAATAATAATAATATCCGGCTACATTATGTCCAAAGAAAAATCATGGTTTCTCGAATCTCTGAGTTTTTTAATATATAGATTCCTAAACAGTGTTATTCATTTGCCATCAAATTTTTTCATTTGATTTTATAATAAATATAAAAATTGCAACAAGAAAACTCTAATAGCGGTTACAGATTAACTATTTCGCAACACCGTCTCCAAATAGATAATTCGAGATAAATCCATGTATACATGCATATCTGCAATAGAATATGTCTATCCGGAAGGAGTGGGATGTGATAGATGTTTAATTTGCTAACGATTCTCACACAAACACATCCATATATATGTGTGTGTGTGTGTGTGTGTGTGTGTGTGTGTGTGTGTGTGTGTGTGTGTGTGTGTGTGTGTGTGTGTGTGTGTGTGTGTGTGTAACGTTACACACGTTTACATACGAGTTAACATGTAGACAATTCATGACCAAACACGTTGTATGCAGCCTACGTCGCAGGGAACAGAAGACAAGTAATCACTCAATTCAGATCTTCGTGTTATGGCAATGACATTTATTTCCAGATACTTTCCCGAATAAAGGCGATCGTGCTTCTTTTCTCTGACCTCTCCTCTCGAATGTCTCTAACTTCCCGTTAAGAATCACACACAAAGGAAGGGATGAACCTAAGATCAAGTGAGCCTTTGTCCTGTAAGTGCCAGCTCATTGGCTACTTAAGAAGAGCGCAGTAGAAACAAGGAAGCTGATTGGCTAACTAAAAACTCAATAGAATGTGCATATATAAAAACGCGAGACATCCACAACTCTTCGCATAAGCCTGACAAATCCTAGCGTGGATGAAACACGGAATATTCTGTGTAGCTTAAATACCATATATATTTTTATAACTTACTACTGAGCGCTATCTATGTATTGAAAATTGTTGAAGTAAATACTTAAAGTTTACGCATAAAATTATACTTTCGTATATTAATTTATGTGATTAAATGAAGTAGTCATATATATATATATATATATATATATATATATATATATATATATATATATATATATATGATTAGTTTTTTTGGAAAAAGAAATCCAGATTCATTATAAATCTCTAAATATTTAACGATAGAGTTACTATTTTTCCGATTATCGTTAAACCACATGTTAAATATGCAAATATTTTCTTAAGGGTAAAAATCGAGATGATCTATATATTTAGTTTTATAGGTAGTTTAAAATTGTAAATATCTGTTTTTATCGTTACTACTGGTATGAAAGATTGCATTTTAAACAAAATGAAATTTAAAAAGACAGTTAAAAAATCGTTTTGGGCCTCTGAAAATAAGCACACATTTTTCCGATTCCGATACCCTTAAAAGTTTCGATTTTTCTGATTCCGTTTAATCGTCCCAACACTGATATATATATATATATATATATATATATATATATATATATATATATATATATATATATATATATATATATATATATAAAGCTCCCCATGTGGGGGTACCAAATTGATTAAAGGGAGCAGTATTCCGAACTCGCATTTAGGTAAAAATGCATTTTCGTAAATAATTGAATTCATTCAAAACGCAAAAACAAAAACAAATAGCATCTAAATAAATCGCGATATATTGAAAACAATTGGCGAGATGGATCAGCAGATAAAGAGTTCAGGCTCATTACCGTATGGTCCCGATTTCGAATCTCGCTAGATTCAGCCACTCTGATGAGTCGTAGATGACAAAACACGTGTCAGTGGATAATTATATTAAAAAAAAACAATATATATATATATACCGCTTCCCATGTGGGGGTACCAAATTGGTTAAAGGAAAAATTATTCCCAACTCGCATTTAGGTAAAAATGCACTTTCGTAAATAATTGAATTCATTCAAAACGTATCGCAAAAACAAATAAGAGCTAGTGTTAGTGTCTAAATAGTTACATTATTTGTTCCTACACTGCTGCTTATTTTCAAGTGTTTATGAAGAAATTTAAATGACATTTATAATTATCGACGAACTAATGCAAATCGGCTTTGTTTTAAAAATCATTGTCTCAAAATTTTCCAATTAATTATAAGAACCATGTGTGAAAAAAATATTTACTCGTGAAAATATATATGCACATTACACGGGACAAAAAAAAACTTAAATAATTTAGAAATTTAATAAGAATCAGCATCATAACCGGTTATTGTATTGGAATCGGGAATTTAGAACAGAATCGGTAATTGTACCGAAATCAGGGAAAAAATATTGAATCGACCCATCATTAGTATATACAAGGCTTCAATCTCTGGTTCCCCCTTGCGAATGTTTCACAAAAACACTTGTCTAGCTTCAACCACTTTCAACAATTTCCCACACTCTGTCTGTGCTGACATCTAACACTGATATATATATATATATATATATATATATATATATATATATATATATATATATATATATATATATATATATATATATAATTTATGGTGTATTATCAGGAGCGTACGTAAATTTGTACTTCATAAAGGTCGTTCGACAAGAAATGTCTCCTATTTTTTATTCAGTCAAGATGGATCAGACAGGGTTGCAAATTGCATAGTTATGATGACTGAACTTACGCATTCATGACCAGAAAGTGTTTTCTGTTGCAGGTATTGACAGTGTGAAACTCTAAAGAAAAAGAAACCACTGTCTTGGATGTGTGTCAGAAGCAGATATGCACCATTGAATTCTTGTCAAGAAATGCATTGATTATCCCGATGCCTATCTAGAAAAATAAATTCTGGGGCATAAAGGGTCACTCGTTTTTATGGTACCACTACAGTCTTCGTAGCTCTTCAAATAATAGTAAGCTTTACTGCTGGAACCTTCGTATGACAAACGCGCTCCGGACGCCTATGCGAAGCCGTCGTTCATCGATGACAAAATTCCATTGAAAATCGTGGTAACTATGTTTTCGTAGCTCTTTAACCTTTTTGAGTTTAAAAACATAGGACTTTAATTTTAGAATGATTTTCGTGCATATATATATATATATATATATATATATATATATATATATATATATATATATAGGAAATGTATATGTATGTATATATGTATATTTATATTTTTATGTTTACGTATCTGTGTTTTTTATATATACTTAGGCATGTGTTCTCCCCCCCCCCATTGATGTGTCTCCGTACGTTGTACAGGTGTACGCGTGTATGTGTATTTATGTGTGGGTGTGTTTCATTTACTTATCATAAACAATTATTTGTTAATATTTTAATTTTTAATTTATTTCATTTACTTACTGATATTCTTACCTATCATTATACTATCAAAATAAACCTGTAAGGTATAATTCATTAATTTATCCTTCTATTTTTCCTTTTCTTTTTCTTTCGTTTTTTATAAACAATAAATATCTTTCAATCTCTACCCGCCTGGCTAAATCACTTTAAACCCCATTTTCAACCCGTTCCTTCCTCCTCCCACCACACCAAGACCACAAACATTAACTCTCCAACCTGTTGCCATGGTGATCCTTTAAATTAACTGTTACTTATGCTGTTATAAATAAGAATAGCGTCTTTTAATTTTAAACCGTTATAAACTAAAGAAAAAAAACGTTTATAAGAATTAACACATAATTAATATTTAATTATAAACCCCTCTCTTATCGTATACACTCCTACTACTTTAAATTCCAACGTCCTCTCCCTTCCACTCCCCTCTTCTTTTCTAACTCCCCTTCATCTACGATTTGTCCATTCTTATTTGATTTTATAACTTAGTCCATCTATGAATTCTGACGATGCTAGTTGGATATTTCCTCTCTTTGAGGATCTTCCTCTAGTTGAAACAATATGTAAACTCATTCTGGACTCACAGTAATAAATTTTCTATATACTGCTCTGGCTACACATTGAGCACTCTAGTCCGGTTTTTTTACCACTGGAAAATAAATATATATATTTATATATATATATATATATATATATATATATATATAGTAATTTATAAAATATATAAGTTCTCAATATGCAGGTAGAGCTAGTTGGTAATTTATAAAATATATATTGCGATTAAGCTACACTGAATATTTCGCGTTTCATCGACTCTTATGCGCGAATTTTGTGGTTGTCTGTCGTTTTCATATACGCACCTTCTATTGAGATTTTAGTTAGCCAATCAACTTTCTAGTATACGCCGCGCCCTTCCTATCAGCCAATGAACATGCACTTACAGAACAAAGGCCCATTTGACCTCTGGTTGACCTGATTCTTTATGTGTGTTCTATTTAGCCTGAATATCTAGTCTCTTGACCTGTTTTAAATCTAGGTTAGGTTTTTTATGTTAGTTTATATATATGTATATATGTGTGTGTGTGTGTGTATATATATAATTTTCTTTTTTTACATTTTCACCCCAAACAAGGCACATTGCCA